>NC_046661.1:104893664-104896582 GCF_010883055.1 Belonocnema kinseyi | reverse complement strand
GTAAGGGTAAGTTTTAGTGACAGGTGATAAACACCTCGTCACAACTCCCCCGACCTTAGCCGGGACCCTCGGTTGCTTCTTTTCCGGCAAATCATTGGTTTTCTGTTTTTACGATAGGTGGTTTCCCGATTCCAAAAAAGAAGAAAAGAAAAAAAATTTTGGTCCTTCCAGTGATTGTCCACTCCTAAGGTGCTCTCTTATTAGTATAAATCTGTTTGCGTATTTCCGATTCATGCGGGAACAAAATCTGAGCAGAAGAAAAATCAAAAATACCAAACAAATAAACACTTTAGGCAAGCAAACAAAAGAAGAGAGAAAACAAACACAATAATGCAGACAATACACACAAAAAAATCAAAAGTCTGTTTTAACTACTACTTAACTTAACTACTACTTAGTTCCTTATCAATCTTAATCTTTTACAACCGAATAAACGAAACCCATGATTTGTGAACAGAGGTTTGTTAATTTCCTTTATTTTTATTTTTTTTTATACATTAGGCGATTCGCTCGTTGCGGATCTGTGCCCGGTGAATTTCCGTGTAATGGGCATCAACGATGGGTCTCCTCCTGATGATTCCCTGATCAGGGCTGGGCTGAGCCCTGCCGGCTAGGACCAAATCCGACTCGTACAGTTCACTGCAGGTCCGCTTCGTAAACCCCTTCTCTCCACACCCCTTGCAGTACCGGGCGTGCAAGTCAGTTCGGGGACAGTCTCCCTGCTTGTGACCGACCTGCTCACACTTCCAGCACTTCCAAGGAATGGGACCCCTATAGGGTTTAGGACGCGGAGCGCCCGCCTGCAGCCACTCCGCCCTCTCATCGTATTGCTGGTCCAGCCGGAAGGGGGCAGCCACGCCCGGATCCTGAAATCTGGTCGATTTCAGAGGAGTGTCGGTCCTCGGGGGGTGACAGGGCCTCAGTTGTCTGACCAGGTTACTTGGGCTGTCTCGAGAGGACGCCGTCCAGCGTGCAGGGCAGTCTGATGATTTCCTTGAAGTCGGGAGAACCTCGTCTTCAGTGCCGTGGTTACGGCAGGATTTCGCAGGCGAAACAGCTCTAGCGATTGATCGCGTGGGAGTTTTTGACCTCTATAACAATAAACGCGAATCTCTCTATGTATTTTCAACCATAGCATCGTCTACCGCAATGAAAGGCTTCAGGTTCCGGACATGTTCCTTGCCTATGAACTTTCCGTTCGAACTTACTAGCGTATATACGACCGGAGAAAGGCGACGCTTAATCTTGAACGGGCCCTCAAACTTAGGGAATAACTTGCTTGCTATGTTATCGCTCTTCTTGGATAACTTCCTATTTCGTCTTAAAACTAGGTCCCCGACGCTGAAATCGCGATCTCTCTTACCCGCATTATAATATTTGGCTTGAGTTTGGTATGCCTTATCTAGATTTCGACGGACCCAGTCACGAAGATGATCCAAACGTTCCATTCTTTTGGACCAAGCCTCAGGCTGAGGCTCCACATGCTGATTGCTCCTTTCCAAGTCCCTACGCATGGTTCGATAAGGGAGAGGATTCCGCCCAAAGTTCAGAAAAGCCGGGGAAACTTTCAGGGTACCGTGTAACGCCGAGTTGTATGCGAACCTAAATTCCGATAAGTGCAAGTCCCAATCTTGGTGATTGTTCTGGAGAAATGACACTATCATCGTCTTCAGAACCCTATTGACCCTCTCCGTGGGATTTTCTTGCGCATGATAGACCGGTGTAGTGGTGTGAATAATACCGAGGCTGCGACACATTTGTTCGAGTTGTTTGTTTACAAATTCGGTACCATTATCGGTATGAACCACTTCCGGTACTCCCCAGCGTGACACCACCAGGTCTTCAAACGCCCTTCTTATGGTTGAGCCATTGGCCGTTCGTATCTGAACACACTCTATCCACTTGGTGAACAGATCCTGAAAGACCAAAATATACTTGTAGCCCGCTTTGCTTTTCGGAAAAGGGCCCATGATGTCCCCCGACACCACCGTCCAGGGGTTCTCCACAACTCGTTGGCCCATCATGCCGACGATAAAACCTCCCGTTTTCAATTTTCCAATCAGGAAAAATTTTCGGTCGATCGTGTACTGCCTGTAAGCGCCGCAAGTACCAGGGGTCCTCGGTTTCCTCTACACCAAAGACTGGAGTTTCGTCCTCCTCAGTCGATCTCGATAAGGCGTCCGGGACATGGTGTAAGGCGCCCTTTCGGTGTATGATATCGAAATCATACCCTTGCAGTCCTAGACCCCATCGCGCGAGTCGACCAGTTGGGTTCTTCAGGTTATTCAACCATCGAAGACTACTGTGGTCGGTGATGACCCGAAAATAAAAAACTTCCAAGTATTCGCGGAATTTCCTTATTCCCCACACTACCGCCAAGCATTCACGTTCAGTGACAGTATACTTTCGTTCCGCGGTTAAGAGAGTCCTACTAGCAAACGCAATTACCCTCTCTTCCCCATCCTGCACCTGGGTCAGAGCGACCCCTAAACCAGTGGCGCTAGCGTCCGTCTGTAGGTTGAAGGGGTTCTCGCATATATCATTAAACCTAGGATATGCGAGGATAGGTGCCCCAGTCAAAGCCCTTGTCAGACTATTAAAAGCCTCTTGCTGTTCCTCGCCCAAATGCCATTTGACATTTGTCCTAAAGAGTCGAGTCAGGGGTTCCGCAACCGTAGCGAATTCCGGGATGAACCGTCTATACCACGAGGACATTCCCATGAACCTACGCAGTTGTTTGATAGTTTTTGGGGCGGGATACGAAGTTATAGGCTCCACCTTATCAGGATCGACCTTGAGGCCATCCCTGTTAACTGCAAATCCCAGATATTTAACCTCTGGGCAGCAAAACTCACTCTTCTCGGGATTTATTGTTAATCCGGCCATCGAAACACGGTCGAGGACCTTGCCCAACCATG
>NC_046661.1:104885798-104893564 GCF_010883055.1 Belonocnema kinseyi | reverse complement strand
GTTTTATGCTTTGTAGTTTGAAATTGCTTTATATTTACATCTAAAATGATCAAATTCAAAATTGACTATCAAGGCTTTTACTATGAAATTTTAAAACATTTAATAGCGAAATGGTCTTGTCATTTTAAATAAATTTTTTAATTTGACACCACAATATATTAATATTGAGTATTAAATCAGGTGGTATTAAGTGACATTCAAAACGAGAAACATTGTAAACATTTAAATTTAAATTAGTCTGAACACTTTAAAAATTATATGTTTTCTAATTGGGAAATTTAAAAAAATTACAAAACGCAGGAAATATTCAATACGGGAAATCTCAGGGTGTAATATTTCCCTCTCGACTTCGTCCCTATTTTCTCTAGGAGCATGTTTCTCCCGAATTTCTCCTGATTCTCTCGGGTTGCTGGCCACCCAGCGAACTTATTCTGTTCTATGACACATACTTTGATATTTAATTCTTATTATGTTTTTCTCTTTTATAGCATTTAGTTTGTTTTGAAAAGAAACTGTTGCTGATGTGTAATAGTTAAATATGTTTTTGATATTAATAATTACGAAGTTTGACTCATAAAACTTCGTTTTATTTTGAAAAACTCTAATAAAAAAAAATTACAAGGAAAAAAGGAATAATAATTAATCAGCCAAAAAATTTAAAAGTGCACTTAATAAATGATACATATTTTTTAACGCTTGATAAAAAATGTTGGTTGAATTATCATACAAAATAACTTGAAACATTACGCAAATGCATCTATGTCTTCGTTTTGCTCTACCTTTGCTAATTTGTCGTCAAATAATTTCATTAAGTACAGAAAGCTTGAATGTGGAGAGTTAAATTAGAAGCAAAAACTAAGTCGCTATTTTTAGGGCCAAAATGGAAGATTTCGAAATTCATGACCATATGACGCAATATAGCATTACCGTCACCTCCGGGATTACAGGTCGTGCATGCTAGTCATCATCAAAAGTTGGAAAGCTCAGGTTGTCGGTAATTTACCGCCATACAAAATTCAGTACAAAATTATGATAACGCTACTTTCATGAGACTGTTTATTTTTGTATTTTTATCCTTCATGGAGATACGTATCGATTATAGGAATATTGTAATGAATGCGTTTCTATTTTTATATCCCCAGTACAGCAATATTATGATAAATGTACCATGAATTGGAATTAATATTTCTTTGAGATAAGGAAATATGAATTAAAGGAAAGAAATATATTGTAAGTTCAAGCAAATCTTTTGTAGGCTTAAAAAACTATTTCCCCACAGAAAATTTCTGAACATTTGAAGCACAAAAATTTATCTTGGATTCAAAAAAAATATTTCTTTGGCCTAGACCATGCGCGAGTGCAATAAAGTAGTTAGTACTTCAATTGTATTACATACTTTCCTAATTAAGCAACTGGATTTCTTTTAGCCTAAATTACAATTATCACTGTTATTCATATACATATTTCATTTAAACACAAATCACATAATTTAAAATTTTGATAAACCTAAAGAAGAAGAATTCGATGAAAAATCCACCCCCAGCAGAAATTGAAGTTGGGTCTAACGAGTGTAAAGTCCATATCCTCGACCACGACACTAACGTAACAAGGAAATTTTAAGGCGCAAAACTGTATTTAAACCTCACCATAAATGCCAAAGAAATATTTCTTCAAACCAAAACATGGATATTTAATTTAAAAATATATTTCTTTAATCCAAAGAAGTATTCAATTGAAACAAATGACCCCAAATTATTAAATTTATGATAAAAAAATGATTGCTTCCTTGGAATAAATGTTTATTTGTTATGAATAATTTAATTCTAGTAATTAAATGAAATATTTTTTTCCACAGAAGAAATAAGGATTTACGTAAATAAAATACCTTGCTCATATAAATAAATGCTCCATTGCTATAAATGCATGAAACCTTTGTGACAAAAAAATATATACTGTAATTTAATTAATATTATTTTGAATTAAATTATTATTTTTTTGATTCAGAAAAAACCTAAATTCACGATTCAAGTATGTAAAAATTATCGATTCAAATGTGTCCCGAATCAGTTCAAAGAATCGAACTCTTTGCATCAAATATATATTTCATTTGAACGACAAATCACATTTCAACGTATCTAGGCCTTTTGAATTAAGGAAATCATTTTCTTGAATGTAAGAAATTTGTATTTCAATCAAGAAAATACAGCCAAAGAATTCAGTTTTTTATATCAACATTAGATATATGCCTGGTATAAATAAAATTTCTTCTGTTAAAGAATATTTTCTTGATGCTAAGAAACAGGATTCAAGTAAATAAATGTACTTGGTGCTAAGAATGATTTTTTTCAGTGTTGATCACCAAACTTTCATGAGACTGTTCATTGTATATCTATTATATATATTTTTTAAGTCTTAATAAATAATTTTATTGTTTAAACATGTGTTTTGACGATTCTATTTGAAATAACCTCTATCACAGAGGTTAATGGTGAGATATGAGCTGTAGAATAAATGAAAAAGTGGTGGCGGTACGTTACCGTCCCGCGCCTAGTAGTGATAAAAAAGGCGCGTCCGCATGAAGATTAAAACCTTAGCCCCTACAAATATTAGCATGAAGAGTGTCACAGTAGGGCCTATATTTCGACTCGGGATTCCTTAACATATCTAATGCCCTACAATAATCCAGCCAAAAATTGTGGCCTGAGTAATTAGAGCCTTTATGGGACCTTTCATTGAACTCTGTTCCGTGATCGCAGGGTAAACATCAACAGCGAAAGTGACATCAATACGATCTTTAGAGAAGGGTTCAGGATCCGCGCAAGTGAGACCTTGCAAATAAGGCCAAGAATTGATATCCATGTCTTGTTTATTAGGAGGCGTATAGCGAGTCATATCTTGACAAACAAATGTGTCCAGTGTCAGTTTAATACTTGGATTGATTATAGATTATATTTTAAGTGTTACTATATTAAGTGTTATTATATTTTATGTAATACATGATTGACAAGAACAAGGATTAATCATTGATCTTACAATTTGAGATCGTGCGTTTAGACCTTTTAATAATACTCGAGTAGTACCAAACGTGGCAGAACGACGATGTTGTGTTCCTTTATAGTAAAAATGAGAAATGTTTTTTGTTTCTGCAATATTTTTAGACTCGAGTGACGTTAGTGATGAGCAGGGTGAGTTATGAAAATCATATTATTAACACTTAGATTTAAAAAATAATTAATTAACTGGTTTAAAAATATCTATTATCTCTATATGAGACGTTGCATATTTAATAAAGTTAGATATTTTGCCATGGATGATGGACTTGAGTCTAACCTCAAAATTACATTGCCTCTTTTTATACTCAATAAATAATAGAATTCAATATTTTTTGGAAACTTCTATTTTTTTAATTGAAAGGTGTCTGCCAGAGTAGGAATTCTTCCTTAGCAATCAAAAAATCAATTTTAGGCTAAAAGTATTAAAATGAAACATTGTTTCGTTCTGTAGACACACTTAAATTTAAAAAATAGGAGCAACATCTTGAAAATATTAAATTCTAATATTTATAGAGAAAAATAAAGTCCTAAATTTTGAAATTATATAGTGATTTTTATTTTAAAACCTAAAGAAGACGACAATATCCGCCAAATTGAACGACTTCGTGAAGAGGTGGGTTCCGAAGTAGATAATTTTCAAATTGAATCAGAGCACTCAAATGATTCACAAAATTTTGAATCAGGTAAATAAGTAAACCTTAAAATCTGTTAAAATATTATTATTATTATTTAGAATAACAGTTGCAGCTTAAATTTTTTGAAATAAAAAGTCAAACTTAGCTAGAAAGTTTGAAAGTTTCTGAGGTTAGATTTTAGGTTTTGTGAGCATACATAGTCTAGTTCCTTTTAATAATTTCGTATTAAAATTAGAGTGTTTACGTAACTTTGCAAAATAATATTATTTTGCTGTTGTAGTTTTTTTGTCGAGATTCTGTTTGATCTCTAAAAAAAATTAGAGTAATTCTTATTATACAATTATTGTGGCGTATATATAGAAATGTATTGTAGTTTTAATATTTTCCTTTAATTTATTGTCAGGTTAGGCACACTTTCTACGGTCGTCAAATGAAACAGGTTGTTTAATGTAAATAAATATATTATTACAGAAAACATTTTTAATCGTGACAATTTGTTAATGCTTAGTATTTATAATTGATAGGTTTCAGACCAGAACTAGATAAAGCAAAAAAATTGGAATTTTTCAGGAGGGTAGAAAACATTCTGTAAAATTCAAATGGATATATAAAGATAAATGAAAAGACAAATCCTGACCTGAAGTGTTTCTGAATTGAGGCCTCAAAAGTGTGATTAGAAAAAGTTACCTAGGTCTGAGAAATAAAACTTGGTTGTTGACAACCCCAAAGTCAAAGCTAGGTAGTTAAAATAAGATCTATCTCGGTTGGGGATCACGAGAAAAAGTTAAATTTTCAGCTTACTCAAAAAATAAAAACTTATTTTTGATATTTTGAGTTTTCTAATTCGAAGGTTATGAGTTTGTTCAGAAAAAGCTAACCAGTTCTGAGTAAAACATGAAAGAATTTGGAGGTTAAAATTTGATGAGTTTTGAAAATTATCTTCAGGTAGCAATTAAAAATCTGATTTTCAGATAAAAACAAAAGCTCCTTTTAAAATATGGGAAAGCTGCATGAAAATAAACAAATTTTCATCAAAGAAAATGTTCCTGTTCCGACAAAATAAAGATTGTGACGGTATTACACTATAACAGACGATTTTTCTCAGAAGGTTCTATAAAAAGAAGAAAAGTATACATTTCTCGTATGAATCAATGGAATTAACCTGAATCAATATTTCTCCTGGTGGAAACTCAAAAAATTAAGTGTTGAATAGTTGATGAGTCACCTGAACAAATAAAAATGTAAATAAATTAAAGAAAAATTAGTTAATGAAAAATATAAGAAGAATATGGGGGAAAAGTACAGAGAGTATATAAAAGTACAGAGAGATTTGAATTGATGTGTATTTGACTTTTCAAGAATTTTTGTGTGCAAAAAATCATTTTTTCGGTAAAAATTTTGGTTATCTAGTTCTGTGCTGCAACCCTTTAATTATTTTAATATTTCTATGGTTATTTATAATTAATAATATTAATAGATCGAAGGGAAGAAGAGAAGGCACAAGGGACCTCTGAAGCAGAAGTAGGGGATCATCATTCGAGTAGTCCACCAAGTTCTTCCAGATCAGAATCCGACGAGTCTTCCGAAAGTTCTGATTCCGAAATCCGTTCAGATGACGATGGATTAAGAATAAATGTTGATGAATAAAATCCTGGAAATGAAGAAGAAGTTGCAGTGTTCCTCGATGGGTAAGTTCGTGTATTTTGGAGTATCTAAGGGTTTAAAGGCGTGAATTAATTCATATTTACACCCTAATAATGAAATTGAACTCCAAATCAATGCAGACGGACTTCCCTTAACTAAATCTGGGTTTGAGACGATTTGGCCCATTCTTTGTAAGGTTCAGTGTAACCCTGACGTGTACGAACCATTTCCAGTAGCAATTTACTCTCGGGACTCCAAACCAGTAGATGTGAATTTATATCTTGTTGAGTTTGTGGAAGAAATAAATAATTTACAAAAAAACGGTATTGAAATTGACGGAAACCATTTCCAAGTTAAGATCAAATGCTTTATTTGTGATACACCAGCTCGGGCACTCCTAAAATCAACAATTGGCCACACTGGCACAAATGCATGTGAAAGATGTACTTTTGAAGGTGTTAGATTAGAGGGTAGGACAGTATTTCCTAATGTTAATGCTGATGAAAGAACAGATGAATCATTTAGAGGTAGAAATCAAGCTAACCACCATCATAACGTAACAGCTTTATTGCGTATAGTGCCGTTTATAAATATAATTGATATCTTTGTTCTGGACTCGATGCATTTGTTATATCAGGGTATAATGAAAAAATTATTAGAATATTGGATCGAATACAGTGGAAATAAATTAAATGCAACTCAACGAAATGAGCTATCAAGATGAATGAAACTCTTGATACGTCAACTTCCCTGTGAGTATCGACGTAAACCAAGATCGACAGATCATCTTTTTAAGCGGAAAGCTACAGAATACCGTTTTTTCGCCCTCTGTACTGGTCCTATTGTGTTAAAAGAAATTTTAATTTCAGCACTTTACAAGCATTTTTTACTATTTCATGTAGCTTGACGAATTTTGTGTTCAGATAAACTTTGTAAAAAGTACTGGAAACTTGCTAAAGAATATTTAACACTGTTTTTTTTAATATTTAGGGGAAAATTACGGAGCTACCTCACAAATTTTAAAGTTACATCATCTTATTCACCTTGCGAATGACGTGTTCAACATGGGTTGTAGTTTAAGTAGAATAACAGCGTTTCCATTCAAAAGTTTATTAGGACATATGAAAAAATATTTGAGAACTCCTTATAGGCCACTTGCACAATTATGTCGACGCCTTCATGAACAATTCTTTGTAAAATATAGAAAACTCGTTGTACCACCGTTATTTGAAATTTTAAAAGGAAATGAAAGCGGTATTAAAGAACTTAAGTATAAATACTTTGAGATAAGGACTGCCTCTCCCAACAACACGTTACTTATGAAAGATAAAACTGTCATAAAGGTCAAGAAACAATAAAATAGAGATATAAGGTAAAGTCTGGCAGAAAAAGAAGTCGACTTTTACATGGCCGATAGATTCGCTTTACGATTAATAGTTTGTACTTGTATATGTACAGATTTCTATGCTTTGTAAAAATTAAAAAAGTGAATCATATAATCAGAACCCGAGGTGTCGATTATTTCATTTCGTTACAAATTGGAATTTTGTAATTATTCCTAAAAATTTTCTTATAAAATTACAGTAAGTTCCTTATAAATTGTTCTTAGTTAAAGATTCAAATAATAATCACCTATCAACTAGACTTAAGACGAAAAATAGAAACGTCCTTTACGACTTGCCACATAATAATTAAATTGGATTCGAACTGAAAATAAGGCCCAAATATGTGTTAATAAGAGTACACTTTAAAGAAAATGTACAGTGATTGAACTATATTTACGTGTTATTTTCTATTTAAATTATGTATATTTATTGTTTTTTACAATTAGGTGTACTCAATACTCTTTCAAGTAATAATTATGTTGTTTTCAAACAATAATTTTTATGTTTTTCATATCTAAAAAACTATATTCACAGCTGCCAAGTATACTACTATGAAAAAGTTAACATGAATTTCCAAATATTAATTTCTGAATATTTACGTTGCGAACTAGATACTCGTAAGCAAGCGTAACTTTAGACGTGTAATTCCACAATTAAAATAAAAATGGAGAAAAATGTAATGATTTGACTATTATCTACAATCGGTTTTAGAATAAACTTTCCAAAAGCTTCTTAATTGCACTTCTGATAATATAATAAAATATTTACAAAACCATGGCTATGTATAGTTACAAGTGAAGCAACAATAAGTTAAGACTTTTCTAAACTCTTGGAATTTCATCATTTAAAAAGGCCGCCTTTGCTGACCAAAGTGCGCTTGCGCGGCTGCGCAAACAATACCGCGAGAAAGGGGAAAGGTTCCGGTGTCACGCTATTTTGTACTCATATCAGTGTTGCCAGATTGGGGATTTGATCCCTAGATTTAGGGATTTTTAAGCGTCTCAGGGATGGATCTAGGGATGTGAAATATTTAGGGAAAAATTTAGGGA
>NC_046661.1:104873223-104885698 GCF_010883055.1 Belonocnema kinseyi | reverse complement strand
TTATTTATACAACATGCACGAGCAAAGCATCAGTTTTTTTTCTTGATTCGCAGATCTAGGGATCTCAGTCAATATCTAGGGATAAATGAGGTTCGAGTAGGGGATAAACCGTTCCGACCATCTGGCAACACTGACTCATATTCAATCCGTTCCACACGTATACAGCAGTATACAGGTTTTCTTGTTAATCTGGCATTGATTGTCGATTTAAAGTTCAAATTACTGGTAAGTATGTACAAATTTTATACCCTTAAAATAAAACATAAACTAAATACCTCGTAATAAATTATTTCAATATGATAATACACTCAATGTAATTTTCGATTTTTATTATATTTTTGGGGTTAAGTTACCTAAACCATATTTTCTGTTCCTTAGAAATGGATTTAAATACACAGGATGAGATCGGCGATTAATTCTATAATTATAAATTAATAGAGTTCGTTACTCGTGGACCGAAAGGGAAACGGAAAGTGGATATTGTGCCGTCTTGTTGGCTAAAATATAATGCCCAAAAAGGTAGGACGGAATCCCCATTCTTACCACCACGGTACACTCACGAAACATCTAAGATGTTTATCCAATTTGTTAAGGAAAAGCTTAATCCCCTGAACAGCTGGCCATTATACACAGTTAAATTGATTGGACAAGGAAGTAAGTACTATATAAATTCGAAATTTTTTCATCAAATTTTAAACTCGTAGAGGTGTTTTACGATATTGTAACACCTTGCAGAGGCAAAGGTGCTTCAAAACTGTGTTAAATAAAACTTTTTTTTTATTTAAGAACATTTTTTAAATAAATAAAATCGATTTTCCGAAGTTTGCAAAAATATTCCAAGGATCTATTTCACATTTTAGAAACATTCTTTGTAACAAATGGTCTATAGATACTTGCAAATTAGGGATTATTTCTTCAATTTTTCATCAATCCTTTTACAAGGTATTTACCATGGTATTCATATGATACAAAAATATTATTAACAGCACATTACTTTTTAGAACTTGTTCTCATTGAAACACTTCGCTCTATTCCCAGAATCGTAAAAAACGTTGAAGAAAATACGGAATATATTTTAAATATGAACTGGTTCACAATACGTAAATGAATGTGACGTAAAGAGAAGGAGTAGTATTTTGCTATTCGCCCAAAAACTCTGAATGAATAAACACTGAATAAGAATACGACCAAAATATAAATTTCCTTCTAAAAATTAATGATTCAAAGATTTTAGTCTATGCTAAATAGAAATGGCAGCGTTCATGTATTACTTAATATTAAAATGGGGGTTTTGATTCATTTTTCGTTTCGGTATTTCATATGAGGGAGGGTTTTTTGTCTGATTACGTAATATTTTAAATTGCATGTTTTATCAAAAAATTTGTTTCTCAATGTATCTAAGCATTATTTTTAAAGGAGGATATCAAACAAAAATTCTCAAGGTTTGTGGACAAATTTTAAACCATTTTTGACTTTAAAAAATTAATTTAAAGAGGAATTTGGAAAAGATTACAAAATATTTCAAATGATTTCTTAAAATATCGAAACGCAATATAGAAAATTCTAAAGAACAATTTTTTAATTTTGTAAGGTTACATAATTTTAGAAGTGAGTCCTGTTAGTTTAATAGATATCTGTTTAAAAGTTTTAAAAAGATTATAAAATAATTATAATAATAGAATAGGTTAAAAATGTTGTTTAAGAAAATGTAGGTTTTTGAGAATATTTGAAAAAATGCACAAGCTTTTTGAAGCTTTTCAAACGATTCAAGACAATTTTTTTTAAACATTCATAAGAAAATTTCAAATGTTTTAAAATTAATTCTAAGAAAAAATTGAAAAACATTTGAAGCTATTTTCTAAAATCTAAAAAAAGATAAATATTTCAAAGATTAATTCTGCAATATTTCAAAATTTTACAGAAAACCCGAGTAAGTTTCAGAGATATGTAGACATTTCGAAAAGACCTAAAAAAGTTTAAACTTGTAAGTATTGAAAAAGTGTTTAAAAATGTAGATGAAAAAAAGACCTTTTCAGTATTTTAGAAAGTTTCAAGAGAATGAAAAAAGTTTTTTAAGAATTTCTAGGTACAATTAAAATTATTTTTTATTTTGAAAAATTAAAGATAGGAAAATTTTTCAAAAGATTTACAAAATTGTCTTAGCAATTGCCATGGAGACATTTTCAATGATCTTTTATTTTGGAAAATAAATTTTTAAAGAAAAGTGAATAAAAATTCAGATCATTTCCAATGATTTCCTAAAATTTCAAAAAAAAAGTGCGAAAGATTTATAAACAAAATATTTCTATTAGGTAGGATTCGCAAAAGTTTAAAATAATTGTTGAAAAAAATCAAGTTTTAAATAAAATTATTAAATGTTTCGAAATATTTTCAAAATGTGGAAGATTTTAAAGAATTAAAAAAAATTCTTGTATGATTCTTTGTTATGAAACATCTGGGTTTTAATTCTTTAAAAAATGTTCTGTGTAAAAATCCTGATATTCAGAAAAGAAAAGTAATTTTTCCTTAAATTTTCGGATTTAAGATTTGAGAATAAGCAAGAGAAATTTACTGTGTTTTAGAAACACACGAAGATGGGACGAAAAAACTTTTACTGCTCGAGTATAGTGATAATGTTGTTCATACAGCGGATTCTGATTTGAATTCTCAAGAAAAAGCGGAATATATAAAAAATAAATATAAGGAAAGAGTGAAGCAGGGTGATTTCCCGAAATTCTCTTACAAAGCACCATAATATCATCATCAACCTCAGATGATTGTGACTCTTCGTGGGAGAAATAGGAATTAAAATCGCTTCCAGAGTCAGGAACGAAAAAATTGGGAAAGTATAAAAAAAATGTGACGAAAAATGTTAAAAATGGCGGTAAATCTAAAGCAAAAGGTAATGGAAATACAAACATTTTTCAACAGAAAATCATATGTTTATACATTTCAAAAAATCTTGGAATTCACTTAGAGTGTTTTTTTAACTAATGACTCTTGTGCAAAATTCTTAAATTTAAAAATACATTTTTAATGAAAGAATAATATTTTTCTCAGGCATTATTAAACCAACGCGCACTGAAAACTGCGACCAAAGCCGTTCTCTATTAGTGAAAAAACCATTTGAAAATAAAAAATTTGAATATAAAATATTTTATCCACAATGGCAGCCACATAATAATGCTGAAGCCCAGATACTAAATAACGTTGAACAACATATCAGTAGTGGAGAATCAACTTCTGATAATTTGGCCGATCTGAATTGTGCTACTATTTATGAATATTTTTTTTTATTAATAACTTAAAATCTTATCTTTTACTTCCTTTTTCGAAGATTTCTCTCAAAATAAATTCTTGGAAAATATTAAAATATCTGCCGAACAAATCATTCTTCAAGATCAAGAGCGAAAGACGTGTCATACGAAGTCTGCAAATTATTTTCAACTTAATCTTTCATACAAACAATGTAAATAATATTTCTAAAGTTTTATTTATAATTTTCAGTAGTTGATCAAGATTAATTAGGTTTCCACGAACAACTAAATAAGAAGAATGCCACAAAAGAAGACGAAGCACATAAAAAGAAACATCAAGGTAAAAACAACGTTAAATTGGATGAGCGGTGACTTTTTTTGCTTTCTATTACATGATTATAATATCAATTTTTAGATTCATCTGGACACACTTAGAAAAACGTACAAAAAGATTAACATAATTTGAAAATCAAAAGGGGATGTATTTTTTCATGTTAAGTACCACAGATAATGCTATTAAGAATACATAAATCATTAGTTTCTGAAAATTATTATCAAAATGAATTAACTTGGTATTTAATTGTTTGTTTAGATACTTAACTCATATTAGCTGCAATAATGGGAGTCAGTGTCACTCAAAAATTAATTTTAGATAGGCAGGAGCATAATGAAGAGATCCTGCATGCCTTAGCTAAAAAAAGTGGGTCTTTTGCCAAATTCACAAGGTTTAATTGGTAGTAACAATCTGCATCTACCTTTCAAAGAAGTTTCTGAACTTAAAGAGTTCGATGATAAGTTAAATAACGAAGCATTACGGAATGAATTTGTAAGTTTTTAAAGAAAATATTTTAGTAAAATTTAGTAAAATATTTTAGTGTACATTTTATCACTGCACTCCCTCGTGGATAGGGATCTAAATGTCTCAAAAAGTGTTTTAAGCGTTTTAAAAAAATACTTTTCGAAACACCTCGCTTCACAATTCACAGACGTCAGAAGAATGGCAAACAAGCTCTTGCTCAAAGATTATAAGATTCATCAATGTATTTTAGGTATTTATTACAAGTTATTCTGTATTAAAACAGATTTTTCCTATTTATGACATTTTCATACAATTAAATTTTTTAATAACAAAAAATTATATTTGAAAGATTCTATCATTCCTAGCTTGAGAAGTTATGTTTTCATTTCTTTAAATAATTATTTTCTTATTTACTTATTAGATGCTGTAATGGAAACGCATGGTTCAATCAGCAATGGTGCTAAATCTAATTTCTTAGAAAAAAGTGCATCAGATGCTATTGGAATCGTGTTGGGCAATGTGAGAGATTGGGATAGAGGACACCAGGAACGTCAGGCGGCTGCAAGTAATCATAATATTTAAATTGTAAATATAAAATGTAGTAAATATTTTAATCTAATTTTAATTTAATACGTAATTATCATTCATAATTCTTTTAAAGAAAGTTTTCGTGCATCATATTGTTCGTACCGACTTTAACTATGTGTGACTAATCTGACACAATTTAGGTGTAACAGAAATATAAATGAATCTCATTTGTTCTTTAGTTAGTTGTTTATCAATTAAATTGTTTAGTAATAAAATACTAAAACCCTTTTTTCACTAATCGGGCGTTATAAGTATTGCCCAGCTGGGACCCAGCTAGTTACCCTAATCTGGATATTGGTTGGTTTTAGCGTTACAACCTAGATAACAGCCCACCTGGGCGAGACTGGGATTCCCAGTTGGGACCCAACTGGAACTTGGGGAATCTGGCTGGAACCCAAATGACTTTTCCACACGAGTTTACATAAAACACTCAAATTAGTTAAATTTACTGAGCTTGATTCGACTCTAAGATAATAATTTGATTTGTCAGTACTTCTGTGATGTGATTTTATATTTTTATTATGACGCTGATTGCTATTTTAAAAACGATTTACAATGTGATGTACGAATAAAAAATCGCGTTATACTTTTGCCTCACTGAAATTATCAAGTTAATCGATCGCTATTATATGGGTCATTCCATGTCAGATTTACCACTTAAATTTAAATTCACTCAAAGTTATATTTTTCTCGATTTTAACACAAAAATAGAAGACACGTATTATTGCATTGGAGAACTAACGTCGTCGTATTCATAAAACTCTTTAATTTTAGTTTCTGTTTCGGCAGAAATAACTTTACCTGCAAGTAAATAAACCTATAAATTTGAAATTAAAAAATTTTCAACATGGCTTACGTTAAATGTTTATGCAGCTAAAAACTATTAAAATTAATTAATGATAAGTGACTTCAAAATTCGAACTACTGCTAACCAGCTCTGTTGGGAGTGGTTGAAAAAATCCCCTCTCTCAGTGTAAACTCTCGAGCTTTGCGTATGAAGTAACGCGAAGTATTCATTAATTTAGCTGTCTTACGCACCGACCATTTTGTTCCCAAAACTGTCAATATTTGAATTTTCTCTTGCTGGCTTTTATTTGGGTCATGAAACTTTACTTTCAATTAAGAAATAAACTGAGGACTATGTTCATATTCATCCTACAATGAGTAAACGTGACACAAATATTTAAATGTAAAAAACATTGATAAATAATCAAAAATTTCTAAAAAATCAACTTACTTTGGATTTAGAATCGGAAAGCGAAAAAATGTCGTCATCTGAGATGTCAGGGTCATAGTCACTTGAATTCTCAGGTTTAGCGTAGGCAAGTACTCACTCGTTCCTTTAACGCACTGATTCCCGATTTTTTTTCTGCATGGTGCACACAAAACGTCGCTTGATCTTAAAAATTGTAATTTCTCTAAGAACAGTTTTGACGGATGGCGTAAATTGGTTCTTTGACTTTTTAAAGAGTGCGTTTTTTCATTGAAGGGATTACAACACTGGGTTTTGAGTTTTATTACCGACATTTTTAACAAAAAATGAAAAATGCAAAATGCAACACTGCGTGAGTGAAACTGAACTGCCGACTGTCAGAAATCGACGCATTCAAGAAAAATGGCAAATGTGCAAAACATCGTGTTTTATTTTGGTCGTGGTGTCAACAAGCAAGATCTTCGCCTCCTCTAGACACAATCCTAGAACAAGGTCGCACGTGTATCGGTCGAAGGAACACGGCTCTACATTATTTGTCATATCTCAAAAACTTATTGACGGTCCACTCTGAAACTTTCGTGAGATACTCTCTGAAGTATATTGCAAAATTACATTGGAAAAAATTTAATTTCGAAGATACCTTTTTCTTGTAAATGCAATTTGTTTAACATTTTTCATGTTTCCCGGATAAATAAATAATTAATATTTTTCGCATATTACACAGTCAAAGTATGAACAATTATGAACTTCATTATAAAACATCCAGACTCTAATGAATAAATAATTGTTACTTTTGAGCATTTCAAAAAAGTGATCTTCATTAGATTCTGAAAGTTCAAATAATGATAACTTGTGGATTTCACATATCATATTGAAAAGAAAAAATACGTGTCTTCTATTTTTGTGTTAAAATCAAGAAAAATATAACTTTGAGTGAATTTAAATTTTAGTGGTAAATCTGACATGGAATGACTCATATATTTATGATAAATACGTTTTAATTCGCAACTCGATTCTTAACTAGCAGGAGAAATAGAAAACAAATCATTTAACACTTTATCAATAATGACATTTTTATTTTCGTATCTCAATTTTGACGCATACCATGCTTTCTTTTAATTAGTTTCGCTTATTGTAAGTGAAATTAAAATCTGTAACGCTTCAGCATCTATACGCGATATAAGACAATGTAGCCTTTGATCTTCGGATATTCGAATTGAATCATGAACAAGTGATTTAAGTAAACCATGAAAACTTATCCATTCTACATGATTTTATTAGAACGCGGGTAAATTAATTTGAGGTAGTTTTATATTTACAGGGTTAATTTGTTGTTAACTTAACGAATTCTCTAAGTGCGTTGAGTTACCCGCTGGAGTGACTGAAGCAAATTTTGATTTCTAGTCCCTCAGAAGATCAATGGCTTTTTCATGTTGATCTGAAACATTACTATATTCCTTTTCTATGAAGAACTCTTCTATTTTTCTTTCGTCATGGGTGACAACGGGGTTAATCATATTGTGGTACATACAGGCGAGTTCTCAGCGTTTATTGAGTATATCAATTCTGCTTTGAATCTTAGCAGCCGTCACATGTTTCTTTCCAATCTTATTAAAGTTAGAAATAGAACGATAAATGAGACCGAATTTGTCGCGTTGAGTGTTTAGTAAAGTTGTAAATGACATTGCTTTTCCGATTCAGGATTTTTTATATTAATTTGAAAAGACCGCTCGCGAATATGTTTGTGTGTAATTCTCCAGACAGGGCACTTTGGTGTCCATGGATTATATTATTAAAACTATAGGTTGTATTATTGTAGAACTTCATGGAGATATTGTTTTAGCGTCACATGACAAGTTCTATAGTAAAAATGATGTTATATTATTGTAAGTCAGTGTAAAAAAAATATTGTGTACCCGAAAATCACTTTACCATATGTATACACATGCCTGAGCCGAAATTTCAAGCCACGAAGGAAATAAATAATGAACTACTTTAAAATTTATGTTTAAAAATCCTAAAGTTAGACCCAAAAAGTATAATCTTTATCGTCAATACTTTTAGTTAAATACAATATACACTATTAACGCACGCAATTATGAGTGTCTTCGGAAATATTTTTGAGGTAAGGTCGATACATATGCAGCCGTCGTTTGACGACTAGGAATACGTTTTCGGTTCCTGCTTGGAAGTCGGATTTAATAAAAAGTATTTGACTACTTCTTCTCTAAGCTTTGTGTGTGAGCATTAGGCGTTTTCTTCGCAAATAAAAAAGCGGCCAACAAAATATTGCGTAACCATCTACATAACTAGCGGTAACGGTTTATTTCACAACAGGAGTTACAGATAAAAGATTAGGATTTTGACTAGACAGGCAGAAAATGATTTGCTAAAAGATTTTTCCATTTATTTTACTTTAAAACTTTAGGAAAACTTTTTGTGTTCTTTCTCATCGAAGTAACGTCCATTAACGTAATATCCATCGACGTAACATCCGTCGACGTGACCCTAGTTTCATGTTGTAATGTCAGCTGACAATACATCTGCACGTCAAGGGCCCTCCTCTGCGTGAAGAATTACCCATATATAGTTATTTTCATATCATGCAGGCAGGCATTCATGTTACACGCGTAAACAGGCAGAAAAGTATGCGGCAAATAGGTAATAAAAAGAGTGTCAGTAGAGTGAATCATGTCTGAAACAAAAGACCTTCGATACGAATGGACTCAAATGGAGATCCTTACATAAATACATTGTGAGGATCTTCAATTGGGATGATTCCTAGAGAGATTGATCAGCAATATGGGTCGGAGAAGTGTTGCGAAACAAACGTGTTATTTAAATAAATAACACGATAATTATGAATCAATCTATAAATTCGATATCCCTTCCTCACATTACTCCCTTCTCCACCGAGTGAGCCACGCCTACCCCGGGAGGAAAATGGCTAAATAGTGTAATAATAATAATACTAAGAATAGACGAAAATTCCAGGGAGGCACAGGCCATATGCAGTTCAACGAAAAGAAATTCCCAAAGGCTTTAGCGCTTCATCCTCGTAGCAGGAACGTTGCCTGTTCGATTATCGACGCACCGAGTTTTTAAAAATTTGTCCTCTATTAAAATGTCATTAATATAATTTCCTTTAATGATCTTCAAAAATTCTTCAAATAAACATTTTTTTAATGCTCAAACACATTTTACTCTGAGAAGTAAGACTCTTCAGGACGAGCGGTTGAAGTCGACCCGATAGACCGGACTTTTAGGAGAGAGGGAAGACTTGCGAAATCTTCCCTCACCACTTACTACACATTCTTACGGAACGAGATACGTCGAGAACGCGGCTCACGGACGGGGTGTAGATAAGACTGATAGATTGTATGGTGAGTGGTGGGAGATGTTTCACGGAATCTCGAGCTCTGGAGCCAAAGCCCCATTACTCGGGTACCTGATAACTCAATTGTTAGCAATAATAACGCTCGGATTTTTCCCCGCTCGTTTCATTAAATAGAGCAGCTCAAAAACTATCGAAATGTGTAAAAACCTTGATTTCGATTTTTCTAGAGTAAGCCCCCTTT
Source organism: Belonocnema kinseyi (assembly GCF_010883055.1). Taxonomy (NCBI): domain Eukaryota; kingdom Metazoa; phylum Arthropoda; class Insecta; order Hymenoptera; family Cynipidae; genus Belonocnema; species Belonocnema kinseyi. The sequence continues at coordinate 104,876,263 of NC_046661.1, read as the reverse complement.
CTTCGGCGCACGTCACACACACAAAACACACACACACAGAGAGAGACACACATATCATGTGTCAAATATTTGAAACAATATTTTCTGGAAAAGCAAGAAAAAGAGAATCAACTTTTTCAAATTAATACTCATGAAATGAGCTAAACATAAAGTCATGAACTAAAACTACAATTTACAATAGACGGTCTCTTAATTTGTTTCATTAAAGATAATAACTCCTTAAATCTATTACAAAATGAAAAAATAACTGCGTGCTCAAAACGATTGCCAAAACTCTATTTTATCAATACATCTACTCCTATAACTATCGACCTTCACATATAGCTAACGAAATATACACACTTACGCATAAAGTATTTTCCGAAACGTTTCGAATTTTACGGAAGTCTGTTCTACAATTCAGTTATATTTTATATCCGCTGCTCTTGAATTAGATTAACAATATTCATAAAACTTATTTTTTTCGTGAATTGTGACTGAATTTGGAGTTAACTTTGGTGATCCTGGACATCAATTGCTAGGAGACTTACTGTCGAATTTTATTTTGAAGACCTGGTAAGACACTTCGTGCACTAAGGGCAACGTCCGGAAGCTAACAGTTGTGACTTTCGTGATCCTATTTCTGAATACAGAATATTCTTGAATATATTATTCTTAACTACGTTAGTTTTACGATAAAGCTTGCTGGGCGTGATAATTCAACTGCCCTGGATATTTTACCCCATGAGTAACGAGTTTTCCTGGTTTCAAGACCTGCGTCGAAGTGCCTTTGAGAGTTTCTTCTTGCACAGCAGAAAAAAAAGTCCCTCGAGCTTTAGATTTACGAACTGGACCTTTCCGACTAAGATTTCCATTCAAAGGGCAATACTTAAATACTTAAATCACCCCATTATCACACTCATCCCTATCGACCCTAGATTATGGTAGTGCGGTACCAAAAATCAAGATGCTGGAAAATAAATTTCTATGATACTAAGAATTAAAATATTGTTTGCACTTATTTCTTATGTGAAATTGAACAAATTTTGGATAAAAAATTTAAGACTCTTGAAAAATAATGATTTCCACAGTAGTTTTTGCCATTAAATTTATTTACTATCGGCTTTTAATAATCAAACAATTTTGTTGTGTTCTCTAAAAAAATACGCAGAATTTATGAAAATTCTCTCGCTTTTCAAAAATTATTAGGAGGCGAATGTAAGAAAAAATTAAACTAAAAAAAACACTGTCAAAATAAATGTTTGTTTTTCAAGTTCATATTTTTTTATTGGAAGAGATGTTATTTATTTGAAATTACATCATCAGTAATATTAATATTTATTCTAAATATCATGGAAAAAATATTTCTCCAGATATCTGATTTTTGGCAGCACAACCAGCTTAAGAATTATTTTTCCATTTTTGTTTTAAAATATGCTTTGCATATTCCGGGAAGAAAGAAACAACGTAAAGCGAAGATCTATTATAACATCGTAGGTTTTCATAAATCGGGGGAAATCGTGCCACTTCGCAGAAACAGCAATAACGTAGCTGCTTTTAAAATACCGCAATAGGTTAGTTCACAGAACAGCGTATCAAGTAGCCTGGAACAAAGTAGCGTTATATACAGCGAAAAAGAGAGAAGATCTAAAGTATAAAAACACTTTCGGGTTTCGACATGAAGAAACTCCGGGGTTCAAGGGTCGACAATCCAGCGCGCCACCCCTAGGAAATCGTTTTAAACCTTTTAAATTTCAAGCACAGAAAAGTCTTGGAGAACTATTCTGCTGGACGGTAAATGGCATGTTGGTGCATGGCCCCATAAATATATCGAGGGTGGGTAAGGGAATCTGTTTAAAATATGTTCTCCCGCAATTCGCCATGGTCGTTTGGCATGGCAAATAGCTAAATGCTTTTTGCGAAAAGGGATTTAAATCTTTACCTTTTGTACGTAGGAATAGGAAACATAGTAGTTGACTACATTTCCCCTGCCTTTCAGGTTTCTTATGACATGCATTTTTAATAATAGAGTCATGCCGTGATATTACTTCTGAATATATAATGGTTTCATACGATTTTATTTTATTATATTAGGTGGTTGAATAGTATAGGTAATATTCACCATTTGGAGAAATTAGGTGATTCTGCATCTCGAACGCGGAAAGATTTTTATTAAAAAAAAAAGAATCAAATTTCCTAGTATGCTCTCATATAATGCATCCTCTTTCCAACTTATATATCGACTTAAACGAAATCGAATTTCTATAAAAGAATGGGAATTAAAGGCATGATCGGCAAACGACCTGCGAGGGACCTGCACCCTCGTGAAAGGGCGAATACTCTTTTCTAATGGAATTAATGCGCTCCTTATAACCCGCCCGCAGCATCAGATTCACCTTTTATCCCTGAGAATATGTGATCAGGGTATTAGTGCCTCTGTATTATTAAGAGATGAGAACTCACGGTAGAAGGGGGGGGGGGGTAGCAAGACTCCTGAAAGTCCTCTGGCGATGAAGACGTTTTCCGATTTCAATGCGAGGTTGATTTAAAATTCATCAGGCTCTTTAAGGGCTTATTTTTCTGCTGGCGCTCGAGGGTATTTATTTTTTTGTGCGACCAAGATGAGAAAGAAGTAATACTGTATTCCCGTACCTGCCGAAGTATCTCTTTTGTCGGTAGAAAGATTTTTAATTTCGCGTGACTGCACAGAGTCCTCGTCTTCTCTCACTTGTTCTTCTGTATCGTCTTCGTCGATCAGCGCAAGGTTTCTGGAGAATTATATGAGAGAAGGATATTACCATACACTAACTAACATCAACTTGTGTTAAGACAGCTGAAATTGTAAATATATATATTCGTATATGAAGGAAAGATGATTGGTAATCTGACAAGGAAAATCTAGTTGTGGTTTCAATTAATGAGTAACCTCGCTGAAAAGAACTGGCTAACATGAAGACTACTACATGCAGTACAGTGAATTGTACATTTGGTGATATCATCAAATGTACAAATGAGTAGTGGGGGGTAAGGGGTTAGAGCGTCGTTCTCACTATCGGGGGCA
>NC_046661.1:104854800-104873123 GCF_010883055.1 Belonocnema kinseyi | reverse complement strand
AGAAGTAAAACAAATGGTTCAAGATCAACTGGGATTGCAAATATTAACGTACTTTTCTATCTTTTTTTTATTTTATCTTAATGACATAATGAAGGTAACGCAGCCTAATGAATTTCGAATAATTCATATTTGACCAAATTTTGATTTTTCTCAATCTACTCCAATCCAGTAAAAATGGGCAGGTCTTGTGGACTGTTGCTTTATGCACCGGATCCCAATTACTAGCGAGCGGACTGTTTGCTGCTTGGTGCAACCACCTCATTGTTTGAAGATTAAATCCCGCAGATAAAAATGAGAGTTTCCTACTATATTATTCAACAAAATTTTAATAGGCTAAATCACTACCGTTCTATTTTTACGAAAAAATAAAAAATGTAGAGAAAAATCGGTAATCATTTTCAAACCTACTGAATTTTTAAACGTCTTTCTTCACATTTCATTTGTTAGTTATTGCTTCAATTAATTATTTTAATGAGTGTATTAATTAATTAATGTATACATTGATTTGATCGTAAATGATCTACGCCTATTAATTTTCTTATTTTTAGAAATGCACATCACAAGGCGACGAATTAGCCTTCAAAAGCTAAGTAACTTTAAAAAATCAATTGTACATTTCTCACATAAACTCTTTGATCCGTGACTAGAATCAAGTGAGTAACGCTCACCCCAAACGGAATTTGGCCAAAAGCTGTAACAACAGTTCAAAAATATTTAAGATTTCAAAATGCATAAATTATTTTTTAGTTTTTGCTCAACAGCTACTGTAATTAGAGATTTATTCTGGAAAAATTAATGCATTAAGAAGGCGATTTGTTTAAATATTATAGAGTTTCTTTATACTTTAATTACACAGCCTCACAAAAAAAGTGTGCGGATCTGGTAACAAGACTCACGGATTCCTATGGATTTTGGGGCGCTGAATTCAAATTCGGTATCATAAATCACCCATCACGTCATGGTTGAGCCATATCTTCAAAAAATGACAAAAAATCATGCACTGAGGCAAATAAATTTCAAAATAATGCCAGTGATGCAAATTTTCACTTCAAAAACATGTCGACAACTGTGAAGGATCAACCCTTGCCTGATATCAACTTAATTAACATAACTTTACTCAAGAGAACCTGACCTCACCTAACCTGAATTAACAGAAATTTATTGAACTACACGTAAAGCTCTGGAAACATATTTTCCCAGTAGCAAATGTGTGCTACATCGAATGGGTCAACTCGAGCCTAACCTAGAAATAAATCTAACCTAGCCTAACCTAACCTCACGAAACACAATGAAACTGATTGTATTGTCCCGTTGTGTTTGCGGTACCGTTTTAATCAGCTTGGGTTTAACCTGAAAAGAGGTCAAACCTACCCTACCTAAAAAAACCTAACCTAACTTAACTTCAAGTAACACAATTAAACTCATTGTGTTGTCCCGTTGTGTTTGCGGTACCGTTTCATTCAGCTTCGGCTTAACCTACATAGAGGTTTAACCTATCCTAACCTAACAAGACCTAACCTAACCGATTACGCTGGTAACCCCGTTCTTGCGTACTTTCATATTTTGACATTAATAGCAGTAAATGTCTGGAGTTTCGTAACTCCAATTACCAATTGTGTTACAACGGGAACACTTAAGTTAAGTTGTGTTGCATTAAGCAAAATTTCGTTAGGTTCTGTTACGTTAGATTCATTTGTAGGTTAAGATCGAGTTAACCTATTAAATATAGCACACATTTAAGACTGAGAACCGTACGCTTACATAGCTACACATGTGGTTGAATTTCATTCGGCTAGGTTATGTTAGGTCAGGTTCTTTTAGGTTAGGATAGGTTAAACCCCTATGTAGGTTAAGCCGAAGCTGAATGAAACGATACCGCAAAAACAACGCAACAACACAATGCGTTTAATTGTGTTGCGTGAAGTTACGTTAGGTTAGGTTAGGTTAGGCTAGGTCAGGTTTTCTTAGGTTAGGATAGGTTAAACCTCTATGTGGGTTAAGCCGAAGCTGAATGAAACGTTACCGCAAACACAACGGAACAACACAATGAGTTTAATTGTGCTACTTGAAGTTACGTTAGGTTAGGTTAGGCTAGATCAGGTTTTTTTTAGGTTAGGATAGGTTTGACCTCTTTGCAGGTTAAGCCCAAGCTGATTCAAACAGTACCGCAAACACAACGGGACAGCACAATCAGTTTAATTGTGTTTCGTGAGGTTAGATTAGGTTAGGCTAGGTTAGATTTATTTCTAGTTTAGGCTCGAGTTAACCCATTCGATGTAGCACACGTTTGCTACTGGGAAATTATGCTTCCAGAGCTTTACGTGTAGTTCAATAAATTTGTGTTGATTCAGGTTAGGTGAGGTCAGGTTCTGTTGGGTAAAGTTATGTTAAATAAGTTGATATCAGTCAAGGGTTGATCCTTTAAAGTTGTCGACATGTTTTTCAAGTGAAAATTTGCATCGCTGGCATTATTTTGAAATTTATTTGCCTCAGTGCATAATTTTTCGTCACTTTTTGAGATTATGGCTCAACCATGACGTGATGGGTGATTTTTGATACCGAATTTGAATTCAGCGCCCCAAAATCCATAGGAATGCGTGTGTCTTGTTGCTAGATCCGCACACTTTTTTTTGTGTGGCTGTGTTATGAAGAATGGATTGAATAATGTATACATACTAGAGAGGTTCAAAATTTTTTGTAAATTCGACATAGGCAAATGTTAAAGCCATAAATTAGTAAATAATATAATTTTCGTTAAAAGCAATTCGGTATATTTATCAAGACTTGCACTCCTCTTGTCTTAAGAAATGTTTAGCTGGTGTATTATTGGTACAGGTACAGTTTTAAATGCAAGAGAATTCTGTATATCTGTGATGTCTAGCTGGTGAGACGGAACCAGACATCATGGTCTTAAAGAAATATTAAAACGATTTAAGGCAAAATCTAGACCAAATATTATTACGTGGGTGAATTTAATCAGATGAAACTTGGTACTCGTTCATCAGCTCAAATAGCTGATCATCAGTAGAAACCCTAGTCGTTTAAAAATGTTCACAGTAAAAAGACCATAATATATTTTATAGTAGGATGATGTAATAAATAACATTAGTTACTTTTCATTCAATAAATTAATTCGTCGGTTGATCACTATTCATTTTAGCTCTATACCTAATTTTGAATTTTCCTAAATTCTTCGAAATATTTCACAGTATTTATAAAGATTCAAGATTTTCACATTCTCATCAGAGAAGGTATTAAATTTGTGTAAACTTTGACCCCCCCCCCCCGTTATTGTCGAATGCCCACGTTTTGAGAACCCTTGAATCCGAAAAACAGGTTTTTACGAATATGTCTGTCTGTATATCTGTCTGTATGTCTGTATGTATGCCTGTCTGTATGCCTTTCTGTGTGTACGGTTATTCATAGAATTCACAAAATTTAACAATTTAACCTTATTACCTTTTTCTGGAAAATCAAAAATGACTACAGTTATAGCATTTTTAAAATCCAGAAAAACAAATTAAAATGAACATTTTAAGCCAAACAACGCATAATACGAAAAAAAGTATAGAGAAGAAAAACGTTGCTTTTTGAAAGTCCTACAAGATTATGATAACAATTTTTTCAATTTGGACAAAAATTTGAAAATTCAAAATTTGATCGTACACAAAATTTTTGAAGCCACATTTTTTCAAGATGTAACAATTCTATGCACGGTCGTTCGTAGTACTTCAAAACTTAAATAATTTATCCTTCTAACTTTTTTTTTATAAAAAGAAAATTATATGAGTTAGAGCATTTTCCAAATCGAAAAAAACAAACTCAAATGAACATTTTAAGGCAAACAACGAATGATATGAAAAAAAGTCAAGAAAAGAAAAACTTTTCTTTTTGAAAGCCCTACAAGATTATGATAACAACTTTTTTAATTTGGTCGAAAAGTTGAACATTCGAAATTTAATCGTACCAAAAATGTTTGAAGCCACATTTTGTCATGATTTAAAAATTCTATGTGCGGTTGTTCATAGTACTCAGAAACTCAAACAATTTATCCTTCTGACTTTTTTCCATGAAAAGAAAATTATCAGAGTTAGAGCATTTTCAAAATAAAAAAAAACAAACTAAAATGAACACTTTAAGCCAAAAAACGCGTGATATGAAAAAAGTCAAGAACAGAAAAACTTTGCTTTTTGAAAGCCCTACAGGATTATGATAATAACTTTTTTAATTTGGTCGAGAAGTTGAACACTTCAAATTTGATGGCACCAAAAATAATGAAAAATCCAAAAATTCCATTTTTTGGTCAAACTATGCAAGATACGAAAAAAATGAAATAGCTCAAATTGCGCGCCCTGGAAAGAACTACAAATTAAGAATGAATCACTTTTCGATATAAGCTACGAGAAAAAATGAGACAAAACTTGTTCATTAAAAAAAGAGCTATAATTATTTACAGGACAGTTTGTTTTTGCTTTAGCTGTAAAAAATAACATTCTGAATAAAAATATTAAATTTGTTTGAAAAAACGACAAGGTATGAACTCAAATTACCAGACAAAAGTTTTTCGCCAAAAAAGATCGATAAATTTATTATTAATTATTTTTCGATAGGAGGAGTAGTTTTCCTTTCAATCGCAAAACATAAGATTAAAAATTACAAAATTAACTTTTTTGAAAAAGCACAGAAAAGACGAAAGAGGACATAGGCTCCTATATAGGATCCTATGCAGAGGCGCAGTAGTTTTGATTTAATCGTAAAAAGCAACATTAAAAAAAAATTATAAAAACAAGGAAATAAGAATTAGTATGATTTAATTTTTATGCATATTATCAATTGTAATGACATACGTTTATTGAAATGATACATATTTCATAGCAGCTTAGAATACAATTTAAAGCGAAATAAGAAACAAATATAAAAATAATCATGATAAATACAATTTGCTGTTTATTTTGAAATTTTTTAATAAGTAATCCCTGGTATCAAAATTGATATAAACGTTCTGTGTATAATGTAGAAAAGTTGACATTTTGGACAGAATCGAGTGCGAAGCACGAGATACGTGATGAGAATGTTTTCGTTAAAGCCAAAAGAGCTTTAACAAAAGAGAGTTCAAAATTACAAAATTACAGTTGTCGGTCCGTTCACATTTGATTTTAAAAGGTCTGTGCCCGAATGCGGAAGAAATGCAAAGACTAAGCGCAGAGTGCGATTGCCCTCAGACGCCTGCCGTAGGTGCTTTCAAACTCTCGAGCTAAGCCTTTTTAACGAAACAGAATTCACAATCACAAAATTACAGTGGTGAATGTTTTGAATCTTAATTTTAAAATGTTTGCGCAAGAATGTGCGGAAATATAAAGACCGAGCGCGTAAATAATTTTCTAGAATTTCTGAAGATATGGAACGATTTTATAAGACGTATGAGGTTTTAATATATTGTAAAAGATTTCACGCTATTTTATAAGATTTCCAGAAATTGCAATCATTTTAAGGAATTTTAAAACTCTCATTGTATTTTAATACATTTTCCATGATTTCAGAAAAAAATATCATCATAGAATTTCACCGGATATTATAATATATCAGTGGATTTTAAAGAATTTATTATTGAGAAGTGAGGATCCTGAGGATGAAGTGATAAAATTATTTGAAATATTTAACGAATTTTTTTTCAAAGTTCTTTGGCAGTTTTCCGGGGCATTACAAAATTTTAAACGAGTTCAAAGGATTCTAATTAAACAGTTTAGTTTAAGAGATCACAAAGAATTTTTTGTTAATTTCAGTGATTTAGTGGGATATAAAAGGATTTGAAATACTTTAGGCTATTGCAAAAGATTCTTAGGCGTTTTCAAGGGCTTTAAAAAATTTTAAGAGCTTTCTGAAGATATCAAAAGATTCGAAATATTTTAGGAAATTTTAGAATTTTGAAAGATTCCAAGGCATTTCGAAGAGATTTAATCAATTCCAAGATATTTCCAAAGGTTTAAATAATTATTAGGAATTTCAATATCCTAATGGATGTCAAAAAATTTCTTAATGTGAGACACTTTTTTGTTGGATCTTTCATGGTTTGTTTCATTTTTTAGATCCAAATATTAATGTTTGAGAAGTAATAATATTGTTTCTATACTATTCACGGTATGGAATGTGTTTTCGTGAAAAAGTTGAATTTTTAGTTTTCGTAATTTCATTTTTCTTGCATAAAAATATAAATATGGGTGGCAAAAGGCTGTCTATCAAAGTTGAACTGTCCTAATGTACAGCCAATAGTTTAGCAACATACTTTTCATGAAAGAATGTCTTGAAAAGTTGTCACGTAGTCAGTATGCAGACAGGCCGACAGACATACATTTATACATGTTGGTAGAAACCATTTTTTGAATCAGAGTCGCCAAACATCAAGAATTGAAAAAGTTAGATAGATCCAAATTCAAACAAATCTAATAACAGTACAGTGTTCCGGAACTATCCTATTACTTAAATAAGGAACACGAGAATTCAAGATCTTACACTTCTGTTTCTCACTAGACTTATATAAACTCTGATCACCGGCAGCATAACAAAGTTAGAATCAAGAGAGTTACCCTTGTCCGCCAAGGGATTTTAGAGTAATGGTTTAAAAATAAAAATAATAATAATATTGTTGCTTTTTTACAATTTAAGGGGAAATTCTGGTCACACGTGTCTTTTACTTTTTATTTTTCAAAGAATTTTCTTTTATGATAAAAATAATGTGTTCCTTCTAAATTTTTTACAGTTTAAAGTATAGAGGTTGAACTAAGAACAAAAATTTTTTGTTAGTTATTTATTGTATTTGCTTACCAAATGGTGGCCTCAAAAATGTTCTCCTTTCCAGCTTTCGCTCAAATATTTCAGGAACGGTTGACCTGAAATAAAAAAATAAAAAAGATTTATATTATGTATAGTTTTGGCTATCATGTAAACTACAATCAGACAAATTTTTTTTTAAAAAGAGAAACAAACTGGCGGACTTTTGAATTTTTTGACCTTATTTTTGCAAGTAAAATAGTTCATAACATTGTGAAATAACAATATTTGTTCATGATCATAGTTCACACGATAGAGACACATTTGCAGAATGAGCTGTCCAAATTTCAAGTCACTCGGTTCAATAGTTTCCAAATAAATTTGTTGAAGGTGTCAAAAAATGTTGTATAAAGAAAATCGAGTTAAATTTTTCTTTCGTGAAATATTGAAAAAAAAATCTTACTCAGTCAGCGATGCCAGCGCTATACACGATCCCTTCCTCTTCTTCATAATAATCGTCCTGAAGCACCCTCGCGTTTCTAAGGGCTGTTCTGTGTTCTTTGGATGCTTCCGAAGCTTGTAGTTCAGCTCTCTAAATGCGCAAGTTGTTGACCTTCTCAGCGTACAGTTTTTCGTGCGGTCTAATCCTAAATTCCATGGATTGCATAACTTTTAAAATGAAATTTTTCGAATCTCCCCTTAAGTGAAAATATTGCACTCCTTTCCTATAATTTCTAAGAGAAATAATATAAATAAATATGATAAGAATAATAGTAGAGGGTCAATAGAAAAAATCCCTACTGAAGGTGTTCTCGCGTTGGTGTTACAGTAAGGCTTGGGCAGATAACGAATAGGAGAAGGACTAAGAAAAACACCAAAACTCATAAATAATAATGGAGAGCATATTAAAGATTTTAAAATGATTGTCGCCATACCATGCAAGATGGTGGGGATGGTGAGCTGCGAGATGGACAGGCAGATCTCACTAATCAAACAGCTGGCCAGCAAGAATATCCGAGCCAAATGGTAAGCATTGTAGCATCATATGTGCCTTCTGAGGATGCTTTGGCTAGCTTTAGCTATTTGCAGTCAACCACCTCTACATAAATACCGTGGGGGAGCATCGAGTGGGGTTCCACAATGAAAGAGGAATTGGTGGGTGGCCTTATACAACGAAAGGTAGAAACAGAAGTTTAGAAAATAAAAAAAGCGGTGAAAATGGACATACCATATGAACAGAGATGTCATGCCACTTTATTTTTTGGCAGAGAAATGTTGGCAAAGTATGAGGAGAGAACATCATAGAATTTTTTTACTTAAATTCCCCAAGCTAGCCACAAAAAAAAATGAGCAGAATGTGACAGATCAAAAACGCTCAATATCTGTAAACAGATTGCTTTCGGTTATTGAAAGAGCTGTTATAAAAATGGAAGTGGAATAGCAGCTTCGTATTGATGAACTCCCCTTGGAAGATGTGGACAACAAAGACTTAATTAAAGCTGAAGGCATACATGCCAAGGATAATGAACATCATGTACAGGATCCATTAGAACAATATCCGGATATTAATAGCGAAAATGTGAATAGCGAAATCCCAGAAAAACTACAGCACCTTGAAAGGGATTTTGGTCATGCTTAACTAGAGTTCAGATATGTAGAACCAACACCAAGGAATTCTCTGCCAAAATGAACATCACAAATGATCTGCGTGCACTAACAGAATACCTCAACAGCAAAGTTTTAACTACGTATTTGAACGTAGCACACACTGCGTTAGAGGTGCAAACTCCTGTATACTGCGTATCTGTGGAAACCGTTAGAACGTTGAGCCGTAGAACTAGGCCTGCAAATGCAGTTTTTGTCCCAGAAAGGGATCGAGGTCTTCCATGGAATATTAGTTTGGATATGGATGTCAGCAAAGTAAGGTGCAAATATGTTACCTAAAAAACCAGACGCTCAAAATTCATCTGAATTCCGACCGATAGTCTGTCTTCCAACGATTTACAATTGTCTTACAGCTACCATTGCAGATAAGATATATTCCCATTGCGACGAGAATGAGATCCTTACAGAAGAACGAAAAGGATGTTGCAAAAACTCGCAAGGCTGTAAAGATCTAGTCTCTATAGATGTTTTTGCCATGACCCAAGCTTGTAATCATCAAAGGAACATACACATGGCATACGCTGATTACAGGGAACCGTTTCCTTCCGTGCCGCATGACTATTTCCTTAAAGTATTTAGACATTACAAAATCTTCCCATGCATTATTGACATTTTATGTCATGCAATGAGGCCCTGGGGTACAAGAATCAAGTATTTTGATTATGGACAATCAAGGATAAGTAGATGAATACGTAGTACGGTAGGTATATTTCAAGGGGACTCCTTTAGTGCACTATGGTTCTGTTGAGCGTTGAGCCCATTGAGCAAAGCATTTCACAGCAGGCATTATGGATTCAAAATTCATGATAATGAGGATGGTCACCAAGTGACCTATCTTCTGTACGTGGATGACCTGAATCTGTACGCCTGTTCAGCCCAGAAACTGCAGCTAGTGATCGATGTTACAAAGCAGTTTCCTTATGATATACACATGGAGTTCGGAATAAATAAATGTAAAACAGTGCATTCAATCAGAGAGGAATTAGGGACCGCACAGTTAGAGAACGACCTCGAAAATGACATCAAGGCAATGGCAGCAGACAGATCATATAAATATTTGGGTATTTTTGACTCTAAGGGTATTCAGCATACGATAGTTAAGACAAGCCTAACGATTGCCTTCACTACGTGACTCAGATTAATTATTAAGTGTTTTCTCAATACGGCAAACGAAATCAGGGCAATCAACAAATATGCCATCCCTATCCTCACGTACTCCTTCGGGCTCATGAAATGGTCTAACACTGACCTTAAAAAATTAAAAATAATCATCCGCGTAGAAATGCTAAAGCACGGAATGCATCACAAAAATTCAGCGATTGAAAGAGTAGTTCTACCACGACATGTGGGGGTAGGGGAGTTGTACGTGCTAAAAACGGTGTGAGTCAAAATTTATACAATTGCGAGATCATTTTAACAGCAAACGGAATATTGCGCTTTACAGCACCCTTTGTAAAGCGGGTGTTAACTACACTCCGTTGAATTTGTTCTCAGAGGTGGCCTTTAATTTTAGGGCCGAAACTTTAGAGGCATTAGAAAACAATGGAGATAGAAAGATATCCACGGCGAGCAGCCCAAAACGTGAGATCAACATGAAGTGGGTAGTTAGGCATCCAATATTTGGCTGAGAAAGGATGTTGTGTATCCACAAGCGGAAGGATTCGTTATTGCGATACAGCAAAAGGTAGTCAGCACCAGAAATGATCGCAAACACGTGTTATGTCAAGTCGTGCTTGAACAGTGCCGATTATGTGGAGATATTAACGAATACATCGAGCGAATTATTGATGGCTTGCGCGTAATAGCTCGAAGAGAATATACGCACAGACATAATGATGTAGCGATCACTATACATTAACAACTTGACCTAAACCTAAGGCATCATCGCAGGAGGTTTCCATCATTATATTCAATTAACTTGTAACATCCTCATCTCGTCAGTAACTTGACTTAATCCATGCCTATGATGTAATGCCTGATTTACCAGAGTAAAAGTTTGAACAATGAATAATAGTGCTTTCCATCATAATCGATGAGAATGTGAAAATTCTAACTTCAAGTATAAATTATGGGTGCCATCCATAAATGTTAATATATGATTTGTAGAATTTTTAAGGAGAGAAACTTTTCCGTTGGACCTTCTATGATATTCGTGTGTTTGGGCTATACATTGGAATTCTTAGTTTACCAATATCCGTATCAAAAAAAGTTTCAAAAGCGATTTTGTCGAACTTTCTGAAAAGAAAAATTCTGTTTTTGGTAATTCTATCCCATTTTACTCTCGACTCCTGCGACAAATAGTTTCACCTAGAAAATTTGACAGATGGTTCTCCATGCCATCCTATAAGACAGCGATTCCCAAACTTTTTTCGCTGTTCCTGGTGAGCGGTAGGGCCGCCGCCCTCAAATTTTTTTCATAATACTTAAACACAAGAGGGGCACTTGAGAGCCTGTGATGCGGGCATGTGCTGGTTTGTCCCGCTAGACCTTCCCATCATATGAAAATTAGAGCCGATTAGGAAAAATGGAAAATTTAATTAAATATTCATTGGCGAATTTTAATAGACAGCGTGAGATTTTCTGGGCTATGACGAGAACATTAGAAAAAGATAGACAGAAATCGGTCAATAACTTCAAAAGTTATTACACTTTTGTTACGCTGCAAAGTAATCCAGTAACGTATTTTCTTGGACAAATTTAGTGAAAATATTAACCGATTTTTATAAACTTTTTTTCTATATTTCTAAAATTATATCAAGAAATTGATTCAGCTCATTTAAATTTAATTGTATCATACCTTCATAACTTCAGTTATTGTAACAGGTCTCAATCTCAGAACATTGAAAGGCATTCATGCAAGGTCAAAAAAAATAGTTCCATACTTACAGCGGGGACGCTGCCTTGGAGCCTGCCGAGCCTGCATCCCCCTTCCGCCGGGTAGCCACCCTACCCAGGGTACCAGTTCGGGAATCACTGTTACAAGATACATACAAAAAATAACAGCTGAAAAGCTGTGTTCCCCTCCCAAAATGGCGTTCAAATGGGGAAATTCGTGTTTTTTTGCATTTAATCATGGTTTGCACAAAAAGAACGAATCGCACAACGAAAAGTTGTTAATCAATGTTGTAGAACATGAAATTCTCTATATTATTACGCAATTAGAAAAAAACGTCATTATTTTATTTGCAAATTGATTATTAAGTAAGATTCTCCTTAAAAATTTAATAATTAATTCAACGTCAAGATAATAATTTTTTGGAATGTGAAAACTCGATAATGATATCTTCACTATTAAACAATGTTAACTAATTTTTGTAACAACACCGATATTGCTGTTTCTTAAATATTACATTGTTAATTAAGAAAAGTCCCTGTTTTGTTAATGCTGCGAGCATCAATCCAGCAATTGGATATCGTGGTTCGCCACTGGAGACAATAATTTAGCATTTATATTTGTTGAAAAAACAAGAAAAAAGTTGTTTTTTTCATCAAGTTGCAATTATTTTTCATTTTGCAACTAACGGCAACTTTTCAAATGACCGTTTTCCATGAAAAAAGTACGCAGCTCATTATAATTTTGTTATATCGAGTGCATGTATTTTTTAAGAAATTTTGTCGCCGATTTTAATTGTTTATAACCATTGGGAGCGCAGAATTTAATTTTTTAAAGCAATCTAGGTCTCCGCTTTTAATTAACATTAGGAATCCAAATTTGGGGAGGTGATGAAACTGCCTTCAGCCTTTCCACGTATCCTCGAGAGATTCGATTTGACCCTTATCACGGGGGAGAAGGCAAGTGAAAGTGACCTCTCCGCGGATTTTCAATGCGGCGCGTACGATGGCGCTGGGGAGGGAATACCGATTTCTCGCTTTTCGTCGCTCACACGGAGACGCTGCGGCGACTTCAAACGCGCTCGATTAGTCTAATCCACACAACTACTCGATGAAAATTGATGATCCTTTTTTCAACTTAATAGCGCGCATCAAGAGGAAAAATAATCTTCACTCGAATATGCGCTAATGCAATTTTTTAATAATATTGTTTGCAAGTGAAAATTGCACCTACATTATTTTTCAATGAATGTTTATTAAAAATGTTGAAACAACTTTTGCGAATCATCGCAAATCTGCGTTGAAAATTTTTTCTTCGCTTCGTCACCTCGCCGTAGCTCTTTTCATGACAATTTCTCTGCAAAATAATACAACGGCACAAATTTTATCATTTTTTTCGCTATTTTTTATTTTACATAGCTACTAAATGAATGCAATAACTTTGACAATCGACGGAATGCAAAAGTGCGTTAGGAAATGTCACGATGCAAAATACGATTTTATCGAGAGTGTATATGTTTCATATTTTTCAGAAGTTTTCGAGCTGCGGGGGTTCTGAGAATCGGGCTCTTTTTGAATCGTTGGTTATTGCTGCATTTTTGTACAACTTACATTTTTTTGTTTTTCATACAGTGATTTTATTCGCAAGCTAAATCTTGATTTACTTATGATTTATTTAGAGACCCGGCCACTAGTTAAATGTAATAACTTACTAAATATACTTAATTAATATTCAGAGGCATTTATGTAAAATGAAGAATGGTGAAAAAAATAAAAATAGTTGTACCGATGTATTATTTTACCGAGAAATCGTCATATTAAAAGTTACGGCGAGACGATGTATCGAGCAAACAATTTGAAACGAGCCCTCGGATGCGGGGCAATAACAAAAAAGAAACTTTTCCTAATTAACAAGGTAATATTTAAGAAACAACAATATCGATGTGATTTAAAAAATTAGTAAAAATTGTTTAATAATGAAGGTATCATTATCGATTATTCATATTCCAAAAAATCTATTTCTTGCAGTTGAATTAATTAACATTGATTAACAACTTTGTGTTGCGTGATTCATTCTTTTTGTGCATACCGTGATTAAATGCAAAAAAAACACGAATTTCACGATTTAAATGCCATTTGGGGGGAGGGGCGGGGAGCACAGATTTTCAGCTGTTACTTTTAACATATATCTTCTAAGATGTTATGAAGAACCATCTGTCAAATTTTCGAGGCGCTACTATTTTACGCAGGGAAAATATCTAGATTGACTGGACATTTCATGTTTTATCTCCAATTCCAAATTTACATATCATTCCCGTCACTTCAATTTAATGAGCAGGGGTTTATTTTTTGACTATAGTTAATGTAAATAATATTGCCAAAATAATGTTAACAAGGCTACAAGAAAGAAAGTTATTTTGCTGCCTATTAATTCCTAGAATTTTCATTTGCGCGGGTTCGATTCCCAAAGCAGGAAGCAAGGCTGGTGAAAGTTCTTTCAGAAAGCTTTGGTTCTGTCCCTTGGAATACCACACCAAAGATACACTACAGTTTATAATTAATCCTACAGTTCAGTCGCTAATAACTATGGCACTCGGAGCGGCCATATAAATTTAACAAATAACAAAAAATTCATCTAGTCGATTCATTTGTCAATACAGTTTAGAAAATAATAAAAGTAAAAGCAATTTCTTTCCGCCTATAATTATTTGCAATGTACTTTTAGTTATACAATTTGTTTATAAAGTAAAAGATTAGAGATCGTTGGCAAGATTTTTTTATAGAACATCACTGGCATATAATTTCAACATAATCAGAAGAGAAGTGATTTCTTTTCATGTAAAAACACTTTATACGTTAAAATAAACAAATATTAATGCAGAGCGAATTTTTGTTAGAAAATATTATTGGCAATATGATTTGAGTAAGGTCAGAAGATAAAGCGATTTTTTTTTATACAAACCGCCTAAAATGTGCATTTATTTATAAAATAAACAAATATCACTGGGTGTTGAAATGTTGTCGGACAACATCATTGGTAATATGATTACAACACCAAAAAAGAAAGATTTGCTTTTGCCTATAAATCTCTGCGATGTACATGTATTTATAGATTTAGTTAATAACATCTAATCTTGAGCTTGAATCACCAAGTGTCATCCTAACGATGAAAACAGGCAATTTCAGAGTAGAAATTACAACGGGATTGCTCGGGCCTATTTTGAGATTGCCCGTCACTAACAAGAATTTTTAAACCCCATTTTGTTTTGTTTAATTCATTCAAAGGGTCAAATTATCAAATTCCTGTTAAATTATATCCATTTCGGAATGATAACTTTCTTGACTCTAAACATCGGAATTTGGAGGTGGAGATACACTTTTTACAAACAAATTGACTCACTAAGCCTTAAAGAAACGCGGGTACGAAAGCCTTGCAAGAAACAAAAATTAAACACTTTAGAAATGACGGAACTCATTTTTCGAAACACGTGGCTTCAAAAATCTCCAGTATAATTGATTTTTTCCCAACAGGGCCTGTTTGACTATATAATTTGGCAGAATACAAAATTTATACCTACGTACATTTCGCCCTTCTCTGTGATTTTAATATCCTGAAGATTTTAGGGAACACGTTTTCCGGAAAGTCGATGGAGGCAGACCAATCAACGTTATTACTGGGATCACGCGGGCAGGTATCGCAAGCAAATCTAGTTCGCAAACTCGTAGATTTCTGGAAGTGCTCCCCAGTTCATGATTATAATTTATAATCTTAGTTCGGGATACTTGGGGCCGATTCAAATTACAGCTAAAATTCTTAAATACATAGATACATCTGTTGCGTAGCACTTCGGTCTCCAGTAAGGCCGAGG
Organism: Belonocnema kinseyi; assembly: GCF_010883055.1. Classification (NCBI taxonomy): domain Eukaryota; kingdom Metazoa; phylum Arthropoda; class Insecta; order Hymenoptera; family Cynipidae; genus Belonocnema; species Belonocnema kinseyi. The sequence continues at coordinate 104,857,989 of NC_046661.1, read as the reverse complement.
CGGGAAAAGTTCCCATATTCAAATGTGATTCCGTTTACATTAGTTAATGTTCACCACTCCTTTGGTTGAAGCTCCTTCGATGACCTTGCTCCATGTATCACACGAGTTAGTATTTAAGATTTTGCTAACTTCTCAAGCAAGGCAGTTTTAAGTGAGTTACGCCTACCCCAAAAGGGAAGTGGCTTAATAGTATATTAATATAAGCAAATCGACAGATTTCACGCTGTTGAAATCAGCATACAAATTAAATAGTACAGAAAAAGCATCGTCATAAAAAGTTGAAAATTGACGTAAACTGGATAATTCCAAATTCACAGAAATCTTATGACTTCCATAATAAATCATGATAATGCTGGCATTCAAATTTAACAGGTAAAGTAAAGGCGCGATTAAAAAAACGGTTAAGGTCAATTTTGTGGATCTTTTTCGGCGAGAAACCATGCAGTTGGGCCCTTTATGATTTTTGCGTTTGTTTAGCTATTAGTTTAAGCTTTTTGTATCGCATTTCCCACGTTTGAAACGAAAACCATTATCACTATCAAAAAATAATTAAAGGTAAGCTTGTAAAGATTTCTTAAAGTAATAATTTTCTTTCTACACAGAAAAAAATTTTGAAGGACAACAAGTGAATCCAAAATATATTAAACTCAAAAAAAGCGTCCGCTTCGAATAGGTTAAACGTTTAATTAGTTTGAGCCAATTTTTCATCTGTTATGGAGAAAATGAGTTTCTGTGAAATCCGTGTAATGCATTTGGTGGTAAAGTTTATTGTTTTCCTCGAATTTCTTTATATTTCAATTGAGTTTTCGCCTATAATCGAAACACTTGTAGATTATTATTAGCCCGACACAAGCTCTATTTATTATTAACATTCGCGTCGATTTTAAGCAGTAAAACTCTTTTGAATGCTTAAAGGAAATCTGAACGGCCACTGTTCCGAGTTAGACTGTCGCCATTTTATTTCAATGCTCCCATAACACACCGGTGTTCTTCAGATAATTCTTTCAGACACCTATTCTTAGTATTTTTATTATAGCTATACACATTATGTGCAGTGACTATACAATGGCGTAGCAAGGACGGGGTGAGACACCCCCCCCCCCCAAGTTTTGAAAGTCGGCATTTCATTGCAAATGTGTCACTTGGTATTTTTCAAGGTTTTATTTTCCATAAATGCTAATTAAGTTATAGCTTTTTGATTTAAATAGAAGAAAATTATTATTTCTATCTTGGAAAAATGTAAAAAATATAACTCGGCAAATCGACCACCTTTGTTAATTGAAATCTCGGAAAATATATTCAGATCAACGTTGTTAAATTGGCTGTTTTGTGTAATCAATAATTTTCTACTCATTTAATTATTAAATTCTTGCTTCATTTTTTGATTTAAAATAAGCCTCTAAACATTTTTGAATCTGAAATTTAATTAATCTATTTCAATTCAAAATGTCTCTCTCGGTTCGCAAACATTTTTCACAGTCAATAAAATAAAAAATTCGAACTTTAAGGCTAAGTATTTTTCCATTTGAATTCATAAAAAACAAACTGAAAGTCGAGGCATTCAAATTGGAGCTCTAAGTTTTTAAATTTTTAAATTGACGCTTTAAAAATTGTTAATTTAAATACTTTGTAATCGATTGCTCAAAAATTTACATGTATAAAATTGAAAGTAAAAACACTTTCCCATTAAACAAGTGTAAATGAAATGGAGATAATCTGAAACTTTAGAATTTTTAACTTTTATAAGTTATAGAGTTAAAAGATTCAAATTCATTTCCAAAAATATAAATCCACGTTATCATTTGCAATCCTCAAATTCAAGAAAAAATCAATGAACCTTGAAAAGCTTTAAATTTTTATTTTTAAATTTTGATAAATCATGATCATGACTTCAAGTCTGCATTTTTAAATTCTTTAGATTGAAAATATCAGCTTAAAGTGAATAGTATCATAATTGAAAAAGATAACAATTCAATTCATTATTTTAAAAGCTGTTAAAATTGAACTTAGACAGATTTTTCTTGTAAAGTTTTTGTAAATTTCCCGGTCAAAAAATGAATTCTGCAAAATAGACTGCTTTGAGGCACCGGATTTCATTTCGTCTAAAAACGTATATGTTTCTTCGAAAGATAAACGTTTCCTCTTAATTTCCTTCGACATTTTCATAATGCATGATTACACCTGGTTACGCAACACATGACCTAAACACTGATTGACTGAAAACGAAATAAAGCGATTATCCTGCGAAATTTTCTCCACTGACTGAAGATGACTCAAGCAGTCGACAGGATTAATCGCCGAGGATAAATTCCGTTTTTTTATACACTCCATCGTTGCTGTGGAGTTGCTCGGCTGATCAGCAGCGTCACTCTCTCGCCCCCTTGGACCACCTTGTCCTCTATAACGGAAACTTTTCCTACGGGACTCTAGTGTATAATTCTATGGTTCGGTCCCCATCTAGAAAAGTAAGCTCCTCCGCTTCTGAAAATAATATTTTATTTCTTCAAATGAAAAACAGTGAAATTAAACCACAAAATATCAATTTTCAAGCAAAATAGTTCATCAATTCTGACCTACATTACATTCATTTTGACGCAAGCAGTTGTATTTGAAACAAATAAAGATTCAATAAAAAATGAAGACAAATTATGAATGTCTATGCTCAGTAGGCAACAAATCTTTAAAGCCTTATTACTCGGCAAGAAAAAATTGCAGAAAGTTGAGCTAAAGACAGAAAAAAATTTAACGTTATACTTGTAAAAGAATGTCAGTTTGATTTTCTTACAAAATTTTTTTGTCTTCTCAACGACAGAAAATGTGTGACAAAAGAGGAGAAATTACCCTCAACTTTCACTACTTTGGCTTTTTAATTCCTCCGTACGTTCAACAAATTTTACCGAAAATTTGAAAAATTCATGACTGTTCTCTAACAAGTATTTAACAAATGTAAATTTGTTATACCTTAATTGAATGATTATTTTAATTAGTAGAGTTAAAAATATAAAAAATTAATATTTCGGCTGTGGATACAAATTTGAAGCTGAATTCTAGCTTAAAAGAAGATTGAAAAACCTCCGTTTACTGCAGCTTTTACAGTTTATATTTTTTAAACTTCTAATTAAAAAAATGATAAAACTTTAACGAAATGTAAATCTTCGACTTTTTGTGATTGATGTCATTGTTCTTCAG
>NC_046661.1:104832694-104854790 GCF_010883055.1 Belonocnema kinseyi | reverse complement strand
CCCGACATCCCATACGCTCGCTACGCCCCTGTGACTGTATGATATACCTAGAATACGGAAAATGGTTATAAATATTCATTTCCGCTTATACCGAGATCTTTCTGAAATCCTTCGTTCGTTTTCAGTTAAATGTTTATCTATAATAAGGAATAATATCCCGATCCGAGTTTCATTTTTTTTAACCGTGCAGATGATTAATTGTATTTAGTGTGGTTTCGTGATAATGTTGATTTTTTAAATTTTCCATTCTTATTTTTTGTGGTTAAAACTATCAAATTGGCGGTAGATAATTGGATGACGAACTTGGAATATCTTTTTGGATCATAAAAAAATACAAAAGACAATTTGGTTTAAAAAATCTTTCATAAGTTATCGCGTAGTTAGACCATAGACACATTTCTCGCATCAAATTGGAAGTTGAGAGTATACATTAAACAATAAATAATACAAACATTAGAGGAGCCTCGAAATGGATTAATACTTTGGTTGAAGAAAGACATGTTGCTGGTAAAGGTGAAGTAAAATTGCAGGCTATGAATTTAGATTGGGTATTTGAAATTTTAGAAGACTAAATGAATGTAAAATGTTGATGAACAAATTCTTTTGAAAGTTATCGCGTAGCCACACCACATACTTAGGTTGTCTTGAAACGTCTATAATATCGGCTAAAACTGGATAGGTATAAACTTACACAAATCTAATACCTGTCATCATAAATAATGAAAATGCGGAAACTATTTGGCACTAAATAATGAAAGTAAAAAAAGAAATGGGGCTTTTTAATCCAAAAAAATCACTTTAAGAGTTTTTTATCTAAAAAGAAATCCAGTTTTCTTTCCTTTTTCCCTGCGTGCTAAATCAGTATTTCTGTAATGGAAGTTATACGGTATTTCTTCTTATACGATTAATAATAATTTAAAGGTTGGTGTTCCTAAAAGAAGTATTAGAGCTCATTGTTAGAGTAAGCTTATGTACCAAAATTCAAAGTGCACCCCCTTGATATCTCCAGCCAATTTTTCCGCGACGAAATATACAGATTGAATTAAGTGATATCCCGAAGAAATTGCAGTACGCTACATTTGACTTTAGAATTTATAATGTCCTTGTTGCTCAATTGCTAATGTTACTGGCACCCAGGGACCTATGTTGAATAAAACCGAGGCACTAATGCAACCTCTCACCCCAAAGTAAAAGCGCAAATCAATAAACGGTATGTTCGTAAAAGTAGGGGAGACCTGCTGTAAAATGTTCCTTTCAGATTTAATCGAGCTCATATAATGTAAGACAATTGGGAACCGAAGTTTGATTGTTTACAAATTTAATAATAATACTCATCAGATATTGGATATATTTTATATTAGAAAATTTAACAGTAGCCAAAATTATCAGAAAAATATACACAAAATTTCTATTTTTAAGCACACGATTTAGAACAAATAATTACTTATAAATGGATTGCTTAATTAATTATCATCAATGGGATAGATCGAAACAGTAAATGCGAAAGGGTAAAGAGATATATGATGTATGTGTTACAGAGACAGGATGGGAGAAAATGTGAAATATGGAAGAAGAAGTGGCATACAAGAGGGCGTAGATTAAAACGGGATAGGAAAGATAATCTGGATAATCTATTTGAATGAAAAATTACTCAAATAGAGGGATAAAGGTGATAATTGTTTACATATCAGTACATTAATAGTAAGTTATACTATTTTTGTATGAAATTGTTCTATTCGTGAGTACACGGAGAAAAATGGAAGATCTGTTTAGCAATATAAACGTGCAAACAGACCATATTGCAGGGTCGACTATAAGACAGCTCTTGAGTATGGCTAAAGCGACTATCTCTATAAAGTAAAAACAAGAGGTCCAAATGGACAATCTCAGAAAGTCGACTCGATTTCCTCAGACCGTCGTCTCGGTCATCTCAAGCTGGCTGACCCGATCATTGTAAAGGGGCGGTTTGGAAATCTCGGATGGTCGATTTGATTTTATCAGACATTCGACTGGGTCGTATTTAATGGTCCATTCGATTATCTTAGATGCTTTACGTATTCATTTCGGATGGGCTATTCGATCATTTTTAAGGGTCGACTTGATTATTTCAAAGTATCAATATAGATATGTAACCAAAGAAAATTCGGTTATCGCAAAGGATCGATTCGAAAATCTGAGATGGTGAAAAGGACTATTGATTGTAGTCAAATATATATTTTTGAATTATTTTTAAACAAACTTTTGTTTCCCTATATCTGAACTGGCATAAGCTTCTACTATGTAAATAGTGGGAAGCCCTTTATCAATTTATTTAGAGTAGGCATTCCGATAATAATCATTAATCAAAAAATTACTAATGCGTATAAAAATCGTTAAAAACATAATTAATAAAAAATTATTATTTATGAATTTAATGTTAACGCTTTTTCTACGAATTAGTAGTTTTTTCACTGATGATTGGTATAGATTGAAATCTATTCATAAATTGATAAAAGTCATCGCACTATTTAATTAGTACAACTTCATCCGAATTCAGATACAGAGTATAAAATATTCACCATAGTATTTAAAAACCTCACATCAATTATAAATTAATAAAGTATGAAATATAATTGCAATAAGCCAAATTATAAATTAATTATGAAAGGGTTAAAATTCGATAAATACTTGAGATATAAATGCATAGTTTTTTTTATTAAATAGAAATTATTATATAGAACTTATATGATATTACTGATACGATATAATCAACTTTAACCTAAAAAGTAATACTAATGCAGGATTGAGTTAAATACTGCGCAACTACAATAGTTAAAATGAAAAAAGTCTCTTGCCAGCTGCTTTTTGAGCCGCCCCATAAATATTCTCTAGAACAATGTAAATAATAAATTGGCATAAAACCATTAAATAATTTATTTGTTTAAATAAAATAAAAGTTTTTAAGGTAGAAACTCAAGTGTTTTGGAAAAAGTGGATTTTTAAGAAAAAAAAAGATCAATCTTCAACAAAAAAGTTGTTGCAAGAAATAATTGTAAGAAAATTTTGTAAAAAAATGGAAGTGTAAGCAAGTAAATTTTTAAAGGTCAACAGGCCGAAAAATAAACATTTATCTATCTAACAAAAAAGATGATTTTGAAAAAAAATCAATTTAACACAAGATTCTCAACCAAAAAGTGAAACTATCAACAAAGAAGAACTAAATTTTACATGTTACAACTCTATTTAACCTTGTTTTGTTTAAATGCCATAAAATTCAACTGTATCTACATGAAAAAAAAACCCGCAAAAAAATTACTTCTGTTCTTTCATTTTTATGTTTTCTTTTTACCTAAAAAGAATAGTTTTTAACAAAATACATGAACTTTCTACCCAAAAGTACAATTTTTAACTTATACAGTATACAGTATACAGTTTCAACTGAAAATGGTACATATAGTTGAATTTCCAGACAAAAAATCTATTTAAAAAATTGTATTAAAAAAAAAAACAATTTTCAAACAAAAAGATGAATTTTTGACTATGAGTATCAAATATTCTATTAAAAATGCAAATCGGTAACGTATTGAATACACAGGGTTTGATATTCTACAAAAAGACGAACTTTGAACAAAATAAATAAATTTTTAGAAATTTATTTAATTTTAAAGCCAAAAAGACAAATTATCTTCAAAAAATTTTTATTTCTAACACAGAAAATATGATTGCTTAACTAAAAACTTTACTATCCAAACCAAGAAGATTAATTTTTTGCAAGATGGTAGAATTTTCACATTAAAGATTAATAAAAAATGAAATGCATAAATTCTCAATAAAAAATTTGAGCTTTCAAGTAAAAATATCAATTTTTTATCAAAAAATAGAATGGTATGATTGTCAGTTTAAAAGATTAATTTTCAACCAAACGTGAAACGAATTTTAATGAAAATGGTTACATTTTCAACCAAAGACATAAAGCTTCAAGAAAAAAAGATAAATTTTTAACAAGGTTCTCAATCAAAAAGAACCATCAACAAACAAAAACCATTTCCTACCCAGAATACATTAACGTTCAACCAAAAACTTAACTTTTAAGTTTATAAGATCAATTTTATACCAAAAAAGAAAAGTTTGTTCAACAAATTACATACACATTTACCCGCATAGTTTAATTTATAAATTAAAAAAAAAATTTTTAGGTCAAAATCAAACTCTTAAAGTTTTATTTTTTAAAACTAATTTTTCATATAAAAGCATTATTTTAATTTAAAAATCGTATCTTCTAAAAAAAGTTGAATTTTCTACTATATAGTTGTTTTGCGAAACAAATTTTGGAATTTTTAAACAAATATGGAATAGGTACATTTTTATTTTGAAAATATAATTTTTTCTTTAAAATAATATATTTTTAATAAAAAAAACTACTCTTTTACAAAAACGTTGAATTTTCCGCAACATAGTTGACTTTCCAATCAAATTGTCCAAATAGTTAAATTTAGATTATTTTTCTACCCCAAAAAAGGGAAGTTTTAATAAAGGTGTTCAATTTTCTACAAAACAGTTGAATTTCCAAGACAGATTTTCTATACAAAATAGTGGCATTTTTAAGCCGATGATATGAAGTTTCAACGAAAAGTGAGTTTCCAATAAAATAGTTCAATTTTAATTTAAAACGTTTAGTTTTTGACTTGAAAAATAAAATTTTAAGAAAATACATACATTTTTAACCAAATAGTTGAATTTGTAATGGAGAAGATTACTCTTCTACCAAGAAAGATAAATTTTCGACAAACTACATAAATTTTTTATTAAAAAGTTGAGGAATGGAGCAGGTAATTAAATAGGTATAAAAATAATTGTTGAATAATGACTAATTACCTATAAATATATTAATTTTGTTTTCACTGCAGTTCCAGCTCTCCATTCTCTGCATATAGGAGCACGAGTACGACCCTGCCCCTGCCACGTGTCCTTTAATGAATTTCAGGCGTGAATGTCTGAACTGAAAAATAAAGATTTACTTTTCAATTAATAAATACAATTCAAGTTGATCCTTAATCGATTAATCCTAGAATTAACAGTGATTACTGAAATAATTATAATCTACTTCAAACTACCATTAACCTCAAAAATATTAGAATTAAATGTCTTCAATCTCACATAACATATGGAAAATATTAACATCACAATTACGTATTTAAAACAGGTACTTACAGAATAAGATATTTTCCATCAATCCTCAATAAATGCACTCACTTTACACGGAAATCTTGGGTGAAAACATTTTTTTTAACAGAAAGCACCAAGCGTCTTACGAATTCTATATACTAGCAAACTAGCGATACCCTTTAAATTTTCACGCGCATGATTGACGCGCAAAAATCAAGCAATTTACCATACGCAATGGCTTATCTGCTACTTCGTGGATGGTCGAAATGAGTGAAAACAATATGTGCGTATTCACCATGCCGAAAGGATACCTTAGTTATCCCTGATGGTGAACCTGATGTTCTTGTAAAAGTCAGAATGGCGATAAAATAAGAGTCTTTTTAATCAAGTCGAAAAAAATTTAGAAGGACCGTTCGACCATGTAGAAAGACTTTCTGGCTCTCTAAATTTTGACCATACAACTTTGACCATCCATTTTTCTCCATATAGCGGACATCGTGGATAATTCGATAAATTTTACTCTATCGTCACTAGAAATAGAATAAAAAGTTCTCATTTATACTCAGTCGATTCGCTTGTGAGTATTTATAACTATTTTTCCGTGCACGAACAGATTCATTCATTTCCAAAAGAGAGGATTAACCGCGAGTTTAGAAAATGTAAAGTGCTACTGATAAAGTGAGAACAATTGAGGATTTCACCTCCGGTATCAAAAAAAGCTGAAGATTAAGACAGCCTTTAAAGAGGTAAGCAGTTTTGTTTCAAAATTCTTACAAATTTTTAAAGAATTTTAACGGATTTTAATGGATTTCAAGGTATTTAAAATAGTTTTCAGAATTGTAGGAAATATCTGATGTCATATTATTTCATGGCGTTTTATAATATTTTTATGATCTGCAAAAGAACTTATTCACAAGAATTGAGAGATTTCGTAGGATTTCGGAGATTCTCAAACATTTCAAGGTACTTTCCTATACTTAAAAGGATTTATTATATATTGATAGAACTCAAGGGATTTTCAATCGATTTCAATAACTTTCTGGGATTTCAAGAAATTCGAGATATTCTTGAGCATTTTCAAGACTTGAAAGAAATCTTTAGAGCTTTCAAAAATTGCAAGGGACTACAAAGGATTTTGAAAGATTCAGGTTATTTTAATGCATTGAGGCGTTGAGGTTGTATCTCTGAATATTTCAATGAATTTTCCAGGTTTTGAGGAAATATCCACTTTCACGTAATTTCTCTCGACTTTGTAATTTTTTAGTGAATTTTAGAGGATTAGAAAAAACTTGTGTAACTTATTATCAGGCCAGTCATTTGCTTGAATCAATATAAAATTTTTTAACCTCTACTAGTAATTTTAATTATTTTTCGATTTTCAGATCAATTTCGAGTCATTTAAACATTTCTCTTATTTCGATCTCTATATATTATAATATTATAATAATAACATTTAATAATAAATAAACGCTTTTTCCTAATTTTTTAAAAACATTGAAAGTTTTTCAAAAAATTGTAAAAAGACAATGACTTAATTGAGTAATATTTAAGATATTCTCGATCCAGCCTCCCACTACTGTAATAAATCTTTACCCCTCAGTAAAAGTTTATACTCCTTGGGGTTAGTACTGCTGAGTAGAACCTTAAGTAATTTTTGAATAACTGATAAAAAGAAATCATTTGAGTTTTAATTTTTAATTATTGCACTATAATTTGATCTCTTATACAATTTTCTATTGAAATTGCTGATTCCTTACTGTCTAGAAAAATTATTATCAATTGTAATGTTTACGTATTTCAAGACAGTATAGGGATGACATATTTTGGAGACGTTTTTAAAATAAAAGAAGTAAAGTGGTGAAATATTGATTTGTAGTAGGGTGTAATAAGCACAGTGTTGAGCACCCAGGCACCAGATTTTTTCGGATATCAAGAGGCATAACTGATGAAAATTAAAAGTTTGTGGCAAACTCTTGTCTTGGGTTTAGTGATCCATCAACTTGTGTGTGTAAGTGAACTTATTATATTTTTAAAGAGAAGAAGGGAAATGTGGATAAGTGTTTTGCTTCGCGAGCCTTTAGGTGTAATTCAATTAGAAGATGCTTGGAATGTGAGGAACATTCTATGGGTGTTAAGTAAGAAATGTATCGCTTAAAAATCCTTTTAATGAATTCAAGATTCATAATTGTATTTAAAAATTAATTTCGTTGACCAAAAATACAAGTATTTTATTTTAAAATTCTTTTGTTTTGTGAAAATTTAATATCTTAGCTGTCCATGCTCATAAAAAATAATAAGTTATGACGAAAAATATTAACTTAAAAGTAAAAATACTATATTGTTACACTAGTCTCACTCAGAAGCAGAAAAGTATAATTGAACTGCTTTCACTTCACTGTCACCACAAAAACAGCTTCATAAAACATGAGTTGGAGATTGATATATATATATATATATATATATATATATATATCCACCTCCATCACCAGTGCCTAATCTGCATGTGTCTAGAATTTCAAGTGGATCTATACAACGGTGCGGACGGTATCGAGCCTCAACTCCACAAATTTGAATTTTATATAGTAAAGTGAAAGTGTAAGATCAGTGCGCTCGGTGACGATAGTGGATATAGTGTCATGTTTTATTGAATCTCGCAGTTTTTACACTGCAAAACAAGTGAAAGTATATAAAAGTTTGGAAGCATATATGTTTTATGAAAGAGGTTTTGTGGTGACAGTGAAGTGAAAGCAGTTCAATTATACTTTTCTGCTTCTGAGTGAGACTAGTGTAACAATATAGTATTTTTAGTTTTAAGTTAATATTTTTAGTCATAACTCATTATTTTTTATGATCATGGACATCAACATTGAGGAATATCCGTGTAAAGTATTGTATTCATTGCAATTTAAGTTATACTAGGCAGTCCGATAAGTACCTGAAAATTCTAAGAGATGGCATTAGTATTCCCTAATGCGAAACATTTTCGTCGAGCTTGATCCTTCAAATGACGCTTTTCAAAACTTCAGCCATTTATGTTTACGCATTTACAAGTTAGAGCACTGAGAAGCGACTAACCTCCGAGTTTTTTTTAATATGGAAAAATCTGAGTTTCGAGTTTTGATCAAACACTACTATCTTCGCAAGAAAACGATATCCGAGACCAAGGCCAACCTGGATAAGTATTATCCGGACTCTGCACCGTCGAATGAAACGATTCATAAGTGGTTTACCAAGTTTCGTTGTGGCCGTACGAGCACAGTTGATGCTGAACGATCTGGGCGCCAAAAGAGGTCACTACACCAGAAAATGTCGAAAAAATCCATGATATGATGTTGAATGATCCGAAAGTATTGAGAGAGGTAGCTAATGCTGTAGGCATATCATTGGAACGTGTGGGCAATATCGTGCATTCAGTTTTGGGCATGAAGAAGCTCTGCACGCGATGGGTGCCGGGTTTGCTCACAGTGGACCAAAAACGAATTCGTGTGACAACTTCCCAGCAGAATTTGACATTTTCGCGTAAGCCGACCGAGTTTTTGCACCGATTCATAACCATGGATGAAACCTGGATCCACTAATACACTCCTGAGTCAACGCAACAGGCAAAACAGTGGGTTCCACCGGGCCAAAGTGCTCCGAAGCGTCCAAAAACGCAACAATGGGTCGGAAAGGTTATGGCCTCCGTATTTTGGGATGCACATGGCATAATATTCGCGGACTATCTTGAAAAAGGTAAAACCATAACCGAAGCATACTATTCATCATTATTGGACCGATTGAAAATCGAAATCGCCGAAAAACGACCATTAGGTAGGAGGGCGTACGAGGGAGAGAGCGGATAGTGCGGTGGGGAGGGGCTAAATCGCAGTTTTTTACCAATCGGCACTCAAGTTTTGACACCTTCTTTGAACTCCCGGACATGTCGTTTAGACTCGATACCGTCCCCCTGTGCATAGATCGACTTGAAAATTTAGACACGTGTAGATTAAACACTAGGCATGGCTCCTACCGCAACTCAAATCGCTATTTCCGAATAGCATTTTTGTTAATAAGTAATGCAAAATAGAATTGACTATATATTTATACACATATATACATATATAAATATATAATTGACACATATATACATATATAATTGCCTGTATATCTATATACTGTATATCAAATCAAGTGGCCTAAAATTGATGATGCTTATGCAAATCAAAAGTTTTTGACGAATCGTCGCCAAATTTGACACACATATTCTTTGGGCTCTAAAGCAGGTCGTAAGAGTTGGGGGTGGGCATGCAAAGGGATGGGGCAGATAGGGAAAGAGCACAGATTCAGTTTTTGAAGTATCAGCATCAGATTTTTGAGACATATTCTTTGGGCTCTCGGTCAGGTCTTAAGAATATTGAAGACTGATATAGTGTAAGGGAAGAGGGTGCAGTTTTTTAAGTATATAAAATCAAGTGGCATAAAACGTATGATCTTCATAAGAATCCATATTTTGATAATTAGCACACAATTTTTCACACATATTCTTTGGTCTTCCAGGCAAGCCGTGAGAGTATAGGTCGTATATGAGAGATTAAGATGCGGAAGGGGGGCACAAACGTAGTTTTTCACTAATCGGGAGCAAATTTTTCACTCATTTTTTTGGACAATCGGATAGATCATAAGTGAATTTGGTGGCAAGATAAAATGGGGGGGGGGGCAGTCTTCTAAATCTACTATATAAATTTCAAAGTTTTGAAGTCTTTTCATAGGCTTTGTTAGAATTTCACGACTGATTTCCAAATTCTAAATATTGGATTCAATGATTCGAATATAATTTTTATAATAAAAAAGTTTTCCTTAAGCTGTGTACAAATTTCAAGAGAGATTAAGAATTTTCGGAAACAAAATTGGATAACTTAGATACAATTTTTACAATCAAAATTAGAAAAATACAGTTTCGATGTTCTGTATTCAAATTTGTATTTCTACTTTACTTTCTAAAAGGTTTTTTGAAGTTTAGTTCATATTTCACTATCAACTTTACATTTCTCGAACCCAAGTACTACGATAATTACTTAAAATTGTATGTTGACTTCATTCCAGTATTTTGCAATACACAACTTTGATGGCATTTCCGTTTGGTCTCGATGCATATTATTAATGACAGCGCGCTTTCAGCGGCGGCGAAGGTGCCCCCACAGGGCGCAGCTAGTTTTAAATAAAATCTTTATCTCGGAAATATATGATGTGGCAATACATGCAAACTATAGGGCCATCGGGAAGCTGTTATTCCCTGATGGCCGCTCGGAACGTGTGGCGTCACAAGTGATAATGCTCTATTCGTGAAAGTAGGGTTGGACTGACGCACAGTACGATAAAATGAGAAAACGGGGCTCAAAATAACTTGCCGGCGCAATTCATTACCGACTTTGGATTTTTTAAAGCAAATTCAGCAATAAATTTTGAACAGAATTATGCGAGCCAATTTATGAATTTTTATTTATTGAAACTTTTATGTTAATAAAAAAAGAGGACTTCATGTCGATTTTAACGGTTTCATTTTTTATATTCTTGAAAAAATTTTTCCCATGCGTTAAAATTGCTATATAAACAAATGCCTATTATCTGCATTTATGGATAAAAAAGAATCGTTTTTTCTTCTTATTGTATATAAACTATCGTGCTCCTGATTTTAATTCAAAAAATTTTTCAAGCAATATTTGTTTATAATTGTGTTTAAAAAATTATAGAAACAAATGCCTGTTATCGGAATTTATGGGGAAAAAATCGTTTTCCCTTTTACTTCTATACAAACTATCTTGTCAGTGATTTCAATTAAAGAAAATTTGTTAACCGGTATTTGTTTCTAATTTTGTTCAAAAAATTATATAAAAAATGCCTGTTACCGGCATTTATGGGTAAAAAAAATCGTTTTTTCTTCTTATTCTGTACAAAATATCTTGTCAGTAATTTGAATTAAACAAAATTTGTGAACCGCTATTTATTTATACTTTTGTTTCGCAAATCATATAAACAAATGCATATTATGGGCATTTATGGGAAAAAAGAATAGTTTTTTCTTCTCATTCTCTACAAACTATCTTATCTGTGATTTCAATTTAATACAATTTTTTAGCCGATATTTCTTAATAATTTAAAAAAATAAATTAAATAAACACATGCTTATTATAGCAAATTTACTGGTGAAGTGTAGTAATGAAAAGTTCTCTTCTGATATTTTTCAGCTCGTTATTTAAATAAATGTTGATTATCGATATTTATTAAAGAGAACCTAGTTTTTTCTTCTAATCGTATTCTAATTGATGATAACGTTAATTCCAGAGTGTTTAATCTACAACCAGGAGCTCGAGAGCCTACGGGTCAAGGGCAGTATCAATCTGTTCCCAATTTGTTCCAAGGTGAGAAAAGTACGCATCAGATGAGATCAGTAATTTATGAGTAAAATGAGTGTTGATTGCTAATCGATTGCATTTTCCTGTTAGTTCAGGATCCCGGAAAACTCTTCGTGCATTATTTCCGTCATTTGAATTGCCTGCTTCATGAAAAAATCTAAACGATAGGCAATGTTTAAAATAAGTGTCATACAACGTGCCTAAGCATGGAGTAGTGAAAGATCAAGATGATAATCTTCCTCAATGAGACGTTTCTTTTTCACTTTGGCTAGATCATTCATTTCTGAAGGGTTTGCTTTGCACAAACTGCAAGTTGCTGGACTTGATATTTTACTAAGGTTCTATGCTACTTTACGATCTACTATAGTTAATACTATCTTATGATCTACCTGACACCTAAACCTGCTGAGTGCAATTTTAGTAAGCAACATAAGACATAAAATCCCCACTTTCAAATGTTAATAGGATCTAATAGAAACCAAACCTATCAGGTAGTAAATACATTCCAATTTGAAAACACACAGAAAACTGATAAGGTAACATTTAGGATCCGATAGATATGCATTGCGAGTACCTAATATAAAACACATCGGATCCTAATCATATCCAGTTCGAAAGTTTTTGAATGCCAAAATCGAAAACCACATAGAACAGGCATACAAAACACACTTTCACTTGTTAATAGGACCTAATAGAAACTAAACCCATTAGGTTCCTAATCGTTTTCTATTAGGTATTTTGACTAGGGTAGGGGACGGGATCAATGTTCTCTGCTCTAATATTCTACATAAAATGTCAGAAAAATCAGTTGCCAGCTGGTCCCAAGTTCACACTGGTTTTTCGTTTCTTTTTTCATTTGATTGGTACATAACTTTATGAGAAAAAAAAGAAAAACTTATCACTTTTTTGCTTTTTGTATCTAATATAGTTATATACAAATCAAATATAAAACGAACGAAAACCCAGTGTGAATTTGGGATCATTAGAGTCACTTAGCAAAAAACGAGATTTTTTCCAGTAAGTTCCGATAATAAACATTTCTTTATATAATTTGTTGAAAAAAAATATAAACAAATATCGGCTGAGAGATTTTCTTAGATTAAAATCACTGAAAAGATATTTTGTATGGAATAAGAATAAAAAACGATTCTTTTTTGCCCATAAATGCAGATAATAGGCATTTTTATATAATTTGGTGAACAAAATTATAAATAAATATCAGTTGACAAATTTTCGTATATGAGCGCATTTGAAACCCCATAGGAAACTTTCTTTATCAATGCGTATTGTAAACTGATTAATTTGATGGTCATCACTGTGAAATTTTGTTACCTCCATATCTTCGATAATTTTCAAAATTTCAAAAAAAAAATTTATTGCGCATATGCCAGCATTTAAAGACGATTGAACTCATGTCCTGAAATTTATATTGCACATCACTGTTAATGACTTAACACTTGCGTTTCACTGGCCTCCCCTCCAAAATATGATATCTTTGTTAATCAGCTAGCGCCAAATTTTTTAGTGATGGCGCACTTGAGTGCATTTTAAGTTACGAAAGATAGGTATGATGAATTTGAAAAAATGTTATTAGTTTAGAAAAATGAGACCAGCCCCATCCCCTCCCATTTTAATCGCCGATAACTTGGTTATCAATGTGGCGCAAAACATTATCCTTATGGCGCATATGAGCGCATTTGAAGATCTTCAAGATCATGTGATTTAAATTTTAATTTTTCAAATAGGGGGAGAGGATGGCGTGACGCTAGAAATTTGGGGCGCAATTCAGAGGGTTATTGAAAATCCGAAAATTAAGAGTGACGGGGGGGAGAGGCTGGTGTAACTGATCTGCAAAATAGCTAAATAATTGATTTTCTTAACTGAGTTTGGTTAAACAATTATCAAATGTTATCGATTTATAGCAAAAAATTATTGCTAAATAACTGGTTATTAATTCCGTGAAAAAGCGGTATTTTATTTATAAATACATGCAATGATAAAAATTTGTTTGAACAATTGTTTTTTACAATAATAAATTGTGTACTGCCATAGAAATTATCTTAAACATTTAATAGTTAGTTATCTACAGTTAACTATAACGAAAAAATGAAGTTTGTACATGCAGAATTAGTAACATAGTGCATTTGTTAATTAAGGTAGTTTAAACAATTATTGATTTGGGTTAAGATGATCTCAAGGTATCACGGCCTGCTTGCTCCCTCGGCAATCTTTTTCAATTGTTCAGCGCTGGACTCGGTTTCGAAGCTAGATGGCTCTCAGCCGGCGACTTCTGCATATATGCATGTTTTTCGCTAAAAAATGTCCAGAGCCTTCAATTTTGGTCCGATTTTGAATTTTTTGTTTTAAAATAAGGTTCATTGAATTCGAAAAAGCTTGACTTTCCGAACTCTTGTCTCCTCTATTTGTTTATTATTAATTTTGTGACTAATAGTATGAAAGAACTGAAATTTTGTACATAATAATTGTTTACGCTTTAATAACTAATTAGGTCAACTTTATACTGTCTTAAATGAATGTATGAGTACTAATAAAAATACAAATAATTTGTTATAAACAAATTTCATGAAGAAATGAGCAAATAGTTTCCAGGAATTCCATTTCAATTCGCATGAGTAGAACTTTTATCTCTAACGTTCAAAATTAAATTAATTGCCAAATGATTCTGTACTCAGGTTAAATGCTCAATTGAAATCTTAATGAGACATTTCTACCCGCCCTTTTTCTCACTACTGGTTAATGTTGCGGAAAATTCCTTAATACTGGACAGTTTCGACAACAAAATTATTTACATTTTTGGTTTCAAAAATTAATTTTTACTTTAAGAAAAGTGATTTTCAACAACAAATAAAACAAAATTGACCAAAAACACACAAATTATAAAAAAAACTATAAATTATTTTTAAAAAATCAAAATGGTGAAAAACTTCTGCAAATCATAAAAAAAGAAACCCGCACGTTTTATTGATAATTAAAATCCATTCATATTTAATTTTGTATAAATATATATTGTATAAATAGTATAAAAATGTTGTTAAGTAAAGTACGTTACTTTTTTCTTTGAGTAACTTAGGTTACTGTGCATGGCAGTTGCCCAAACATTTTAACACGGGAACGCGCCTTTGACTCGACCTGAATGGTAGGGCACAACAGAGCTTATTATACACTATTTCATTTAAATATACTCCGAAAACGTAATGGAGAAGGCGCCGATCGATTACATAGAAAAAACTTTATAATAACTTCATAGCTGATATAGGTATTTGTTTATAAAAATTGTTTTTGAAATAATAAGTTATTTATTAAATTTTTAATTACTTCAACTAAAAAACTCTTTTTGTTCATAAATTGTTCAAATTTAGTGCGAATAAAGTGACGAATCGCGGCCATTCCATACGAAACCATTTTGATTCACTTATTTTTCTATAACAAATTCAATAAATTTTTCAACATTTATGTTGCCATTGGACATACTTTTTGGATAGTTGTTTTCAGTTTTGTAGGTATTTTTAATTAAATCAAAGAATTTGTCAAAAAACGGTATGCCTCGAAAGAGAATTTG
The DNA here is from genome assembly GCF_010883055.1 of Belonocnema kinseyi. Classification (NCBI taxonomy): domain Eukaryota; kingdom Metazoa; phylum Arthropoda; class Insecta; order Hymenoptera; family Cynipidae; genus Belonocnema; species Belonocnema kinseyi. Next base: position 104,839,673 of record NC_046661.1, on the reverse strand, counting down.
AAAAAATTGATTAAATGAACAAAAAAATAAACCGAAATTTAAAAATCGGATATGGTATTTCAATGCGAAATTTTATTAGCTTTCACAACAAAAAAAGATAAAATGGAATAATAATTTTCTTCTAAAAATAAACTTGTCCACGGACTTTTTTCTTGTCGCACCGTGCGACGACTAGCTAAAGATTTGGCAATGATTCTTACTCGCAAAATACATTTTTCGCATTAAGGTGGTAGTCAAGCGTATATTGCCAAGGAGACAGTCTGATTATGGATGAAAGAACAAAATATCATGTAATAGGAAAATCATGGTGAAGGGAGTAAGTTATAAGACGCCTTCTGGGGCACTTTAAATTATACTATGGGCAATTGTGATCACAAGCAAAGAATGATTCTGATAGCAGACATGAATGTAGGGTTTGGAGTCCAACGCGAGGGTACGGAAAAGGTGCTTGGTAATTTTGGAGATTCAAAAACTAATTGTAACGCAGACATATTGATTATCTTATGCTTAGAAAAGGGTTTATTCATTAAAAACTATGTATTAAATACTTTTACACTTGGTGCTAAGGCGATAACCACCGTATGATTAATTTTTTTATTGCAGATGCGACTCAGAGAACTAAAAAAGCCGAAAAAGATGAACTACTGTGTGCATTTTTTCATATGGAAGTTTTTACACAGTGTACATATTTTTCAAATTATTATATTTTTCAATTTATCATTTGAATAATTTTTACTTAATGTCTAACGCTGGAAAAGTAATTTTAATGAAAAATCTATATTATGCATCGCAATGTTCATCAATCAGGCTGCTCAAATATTTTTTAAGATTATACTCGCCGGCTATGGTTAAAGCTGATTTCATATAATAGTGGGCCTCTAAATATCGGTCGTACGAAGATTTGCGAAATCTCCAGAGATGATGCGGCTTCGGAAACCATCTATCTAAAAGCTGATTATCATTTATTAGAAGGAAAGGAACAAGGCGGAAAACATACAGATATTAACTCAATGGTATTTATTGTAAAAAAGAATGAGTCTTAAATTATTATTCTTATTTCTAAACGCTTGCCACTTTGCCCTGGGCTTCCATTTCCTCTTATCATTATCAATTACAGATTTCGACTCTAGTTCGCAGCACTGCTTAGTAACTCTCCTTCTTTCGGAGTCATTTTTTGACTTTTTTTTCTACCATACAGTGCAACCAGCTCTCTCTCTCCCTTTTAGATCTTCTAGCTTCTTCATCCATTCTTCCCCCTGACCATTTTCAATCAGAAGTCATTTAATTCTCGCTTCTGTACTCTCCCCTTCTCCTTCGTCCCCTATACACCTCTCTAGCACATGCAACCATGTTTCCTGCTCATACCTACATACTCTACAAATATTCTCTTCTTCATCCATCCAATACCTGCATGCTCTTATACCCTCGCCCATTCTGAATCTCACTACTCTATTCCATTTGCTCTCCTCTTTGATCTTTTTCAGGCACTCTGGTTCTCTCTGCCGCTTAACCATTCTATACTACCTGTTGTACCTTGAATCTGCGATTTTCCCCATCTTTTTTCACCTTGCCTTGACTTAATATCTTCCTCTATTTCCTTCCACTCTGTACCCCTCTCATTTATACCACATTCGCGCCTCATTTCATATCTCTTCTCTTCCCAGTTTGAACGCCCCACTTTACCCATCCACTCTTTATCCATGACCTCGCGAGCTTGCGCTTGTGCAATTTGGTTCCCTCTTCCCTTTTTAGTTTCTCTTCGAAGTTCCAGGCTCTTTTCACTTGCCTCACCACAAGTTTTTCTCGCCCAATTTCTTCCCTCAGCATATAACATGGGAAACTCCAGCTCACTAAAAAAAACCTATCTCGAAAATCTCTCATGCAAACTTTCTATCCTCTTTCTTACCAATCTCTTTCTTACCTGCAGCTCGCTTCCTCCTCTCGTTTTAAACCAAAATCCTGAGTAGCAAAACTCATCAACCAACTTTACCAACCACGCCATTTACCTTCTATTCGTACTCTAATCTACCCTTTTTTATTTCTGAAATACATCATCTTGGTCTTGTTTACATTTATTGTTAAACCCTTTTCTCTCACATATTCTTCGAACACTCATCAACAAATTCATACCTTTTTCATCATTCACTAATAGCACTACGTCATCTGCATATGCTAGTGAATACAGTTTGCCAGTTCCTAATGTTGTCCCTCCTGTCCATTTCATCTTCAACTTATCCTCTAAATCTACAAGAAGAATACTAAACAGAGGTGGGCTCAAAGGACACCCTTGCCTGAGCCTCCTTCCCGTCCAGAAGTCCTCACCTTTCTAATCTCCTGTCTTCACCCTTATCTTAGTATCCGCAAATATTTCTTTTATCCTCTATATTAAACCCTCGTCTACTCCTTTCTCTTTCATAACTGCCCATAAGATCCTCCTGTTAACTGAGTAAAATGCTACCTGAAAGTCTACAAACAATGCGACTAGCTTCCCTTTCTTCGTCCTAGGTTCCTATTCACTAGATAATTAAGCACGTAGACGTTATCTATGGTTCCCATCCCTTTTCTAAACCCCGTTTGGTTGTGTGGTATACTTCCCTTCTCTTACACCTGTCTGTCCAATCTCCTTCTAAGCACTTCTGCATATATTTTATATCCCACGGACATGAGTGTGATACCTCTATATGCCTCCACCTTTTTGCCTTCTCTTTTCTTAATCAACGGTACTACCAGCCCTGTCTTCCACTCCTCCGGCCACCCTTCTCCTTTCCACGCCTGGTTGAAAATCCTCCACATCTCTTCCCTCGCCCCTAATCCTTCATATTTCAGTGCTTCATTTTCCAAGCCATCTTCCCCTGTTGCCATGTTTCTTTTCAACCTTGCAATCGTCTCATTCATCTCATCCCTACCAATCTCGTTTTCAAGTTCCTCGTCCCCATCGACCTCTTTTCTTCCTTCTCCCTTTACCCTATATACCACTCCTCCTAGCAGCACCTTGAAGTGTTTTGTCCACTTTTTCATTCCTATTTCTTCCTGTATACCCTTCCTTCCTCCCCTTTCCCTAGTTATCACTTTCCATTCTCTCCCTTCTTTTACCAACTTCTCTACCTTTGTGATATACCTTACTATCTCCTTATGTCTTTTCTTCTTTATCATTCTTTCGTGCTCGCTCTTTCTCCTGTTGAATTCTCTTTTTTCCAATTCCCCTTTCCTCTATTTTCTTACACTCTCCTTTATTCTATCTTTACTTTCCCTGCATTAATCGTCCCACCAGCCTCTCCTGAACTCCTCTTCTGTTTCTCTCGGTATAACCTCTTCCCTTACTTTATCTATTGCTCCTTTAAGTTTGTCTAGCAGTGTGTCAACTCCCTCCTCTTCCCAAACCCCTATCTCCTCGTTTTCTATTTCTTCTCTAAATTTTCTCAACGTTTCCTCCCCCCAAATCCCCCTTTTCACTTTATTTTCTCTATTTTTTTTCTTCTCCCCCCTACTGCCCTTTGTGCTATCACATCTCATTGTCGCGATCACCGAAAAGTGTTTTGAGCACATCACGTTGCCCACTTCCATTCTAACTATCAGCCTTCTTATTCTTTCTCCTGCCAGAATATAATATATTACGGTGTTCCCTATATCCAAGTACATATGTTCACATTCTTTATTTCCTCTTGTACTGCCGTTACAAATAAACCATCCCGCCTCTCACAGTATATCCAGTAGCCTCCTATTCTCCCGATCCGTTTCCTTTTGTTTCGATTTTCTTATAAACGCCTCCTTTTCTCTATCGCTCACTTTTCCCCCTTGTTCGCCAGTCCGTGCATTCAAATCCCCTCCTATTAGGACCAGCTTCGCTTCTTTATTCTCTGCCCATTTCCTTATTGTTCCCCATCCTCCCTCTTCTCCTCTTCTTCTGTAAACGCATACTACATCCACAATAACGTTGCCTAATTGTATTCTTCTAACCATTGTTCCATCCTTTTCTTCTATATGCTCTCTCGTTTCTTTCTCTACCACCAGCCCCTTTCTTACCTCTGACATCATACCACCCATTCCTCTTGTTTTCACGTGTTCCTTTTTTTGCTGTTTGCATCTTCCACTCATATGATTTCGGTAATATTCTTTTCAACTATTTCTACTCTTTCTAATCCACCCACGTCTCACTTATCATTATTAGATTCCATTTCTGAACTTCTCCCCAAAATCCTTTGTCCTTGTTTTTTAGTCCTGATACGTTCCAGAATGCTACTTGCACGTCGCTCTTTTTGTACTTATCTGCTCTATTCCTTTCACTCCGATCCTCTTGCCGTTCTCAGTTCTTCAACTTCATCGTCCCAAATCCATATCTCTCCGTGACCCATATCCTATCTCTGCCAATTCTTACCCTATTATCTTTACACCTCTCAGTTCATGCCTTTTTCTCGATTAGCCACTTTCTTCTCTTTTCCCGTCATGTCAGATCTTTCTCGATTCTTTTATTTCTTCCTTTCAACAACTTATTTTTCTCCATAACTTTATATTTGTCCTGCTCAATCCCCAGGTTCAATAAAAACATACATTCTCTGCCCTCTTTATTCCCTCCTAGTCTTTTTATCCCTTCTACTCTGACTTCCGTGCTGATGTCTCTCATCTCCTTCTTAATCTCTTCCTCTGCCCTTTCACTTTCCACTTTGAAACCCTTCACTCTTATGTTATTTTTCCTTTTCGCTCGCTCTTCCTCTTCCATTCTGCTTTCAACCGCAATCAGTCTCAAGCGCCACCTTTCATTTTGCTCATTCTTGACCACCTCACTCTCTCTTCTAACAATTTCATGTTCCTTTTCCTAACCTCCCCATTCTCATTCTGCCTATTTACTATACTTTCCAATTTATTCCACACCTTTTCTTTCTTCCCTTTCCATAATTCATCCCATTCTTCCCACTTTTGTCTCACTTTTCTTACCTCGTATTTTACCTCTTCCCTTTGTTTCTTCATATCAGTCAGTCTTCCACATGTCTCCTCTAATCTTCCGCAAGTCTCCTCTTGAAATGCTTTTATAAGGGCTTATAGCCTTAAGAACATATCCCCTTCATCCCTATTTCTCTCCGGCTTTTTTTTTGTCTTAACATTTTTTACGTCATTTCCCTTCTCAGCCTCTTCGCCCAAGTAGTCTCTTTTCTGTTTATCATCCCCCGTTTTTTCCCCTTCTCTATTTATGCTCTCGCTGCTAATCGTGCTTGCCGACTGTCGTCACCTATGCAACAAAACCAGCGACCTCGAGCTTCCTGATTTAGATCCAAGTCTTTCTAAGTTAGTGGGCCTGTCGCGCCTATGCCCCTTTCCTCGTCTCGATTCTGCCGTCGGTGTGGGATGCAAAGGCGTAGAGAACGCCTTATCTTCACTTCCCTCACTGCTTGCCTCATCTACGCCGCTACCTTCTCTTTCTTTACCATCGCTATCACTATTTGTTTCACTCTTCTCATTTAACTCGCTGTGCCTTTTTCCGAAATCTCGCTGTGGACTGCGTATAACCGAGACGACTGTACCCTGTTAACTGACCTTTAGCCTCACCTCCTCTCCCCTGTAACTTTCTATTCTCCCCAGAATTTTAAAAACTTTCTCCAAAAACTCGCTCTACTACACTGATTTCTATTTGACAATTTGTGTATATTTAACTCCTTCTCCCTTCTTACTTTTCGAACTCCTACTTACTGCGAGGAAACCCAGTATTTCACCCAAGCGAACCTAACCTCAAAATCAATTTTCGTGAAATTTTGTATTTTCCGTTTAAATTTTCACTTTATATTACTGCCTTCATTCACCCTTGCACTTTCACCCCAGCACCCTTACTCACCACACCCTCACCGTACTCACTCAACTTTTCACTTCACCTCAGCCAAAAAATGATCGCACTCGAAAAGCACCGTATGTCCTCTATCGGATACGTTTTAAAATATTACTTTTTACAGTAGATCTAACGTGGTTCAACCATACACGGGTGCGGCTATTTGTATAGAAGTACAATACTCAGTTAATAATTGCTCAGTTCGAGACATAATCTTCTACCGTGCCATACAAAGTTTTAAGCATTTCAAAATACACATTCGCAATTCATATTTTATTTCTATATTAATAAAACTAGGTTTTTTTTGTCACTGCAGGCTTTCTTTTTTCCGAAGTAGTTACTAATGAATTAAAATTGCTCCTGGAATTTCATTGATGTTTTTTCCCTAATAATGATTCCTGCTAACTGATTGGTTGGTTGGTTGTAGTGTGGATAAGGTGGCCCTGAAACACCCCTCTGGCGCTCAAGCTACAAAGCCTATTATGCCATATCCGTGTTTAGTCTCAAGGTCTCGATTCTGAGATTATACCTCTCAGGTGCCAGGCCTACCCGAGTCGAAATTTAGACCCTACTTTCCAGTTGCCGCTCCTTATTGGAACCAACTTTGACGCTATTTAAACTTATAGCTCCTGCTTTAAACTTTTACCTCCTAGAGAATGAAACATGAGAACCTACTTTGAGGTTGTAACACCTCTCTGAAGCTATTTTGAACCCTTAGAGCCTACATTTTCATAACTCAATGCCCTACATTGACGCTGTTTAACCTCCCCTTCAATAATGACCCTAAATTAAATCTTTTGGACCTACAATGTTCGAACTTCATGAAAATAAAGTCAAAATAATTTTTTAATTAGGTTAATAGAACTTATTGGTCACCTTAATGACTGAATGCACACTTAATTGAGAAAATATTTAAGATTTATCCTAATTGTCATTAATTATTTATAGATAAATCAATACTTCTTTGAAATGTTTAATCACAGAAAAATATTTTCCTTAAACAGAATATGCTGAACATTTTTATGAGAATGATATACATCATGGAAAATTACTAAATATTGTCGATTAATAAGTAATTATAAACATTTTTATCGATAATTAATGAAAGCTTGTGTATTAAACAGTCATGTCCTAGGCGGAAAAATTCTGTATAGATTATATATA
>NC_046661.1:104830120-104832594 GCF_010883055.1 Belonocnema kinseyi | reverse complement strand
TTAATCCCGCCATCCCTTCTTCATCCACTGCCATCAACACTATGTCGTCTGCGTATGCCAGTGTATATATCTTTTCCTTCCCTATCCTAACTCCTCCCCAACTCTTTCTCCTCATTTCTTCTTCCAAGTCTGATATTAATAAATTAAATAAAAGTGGGCTCAGAGGACAACCTTGTCTCACACCTCTCACCAACCAGAAACTATCTCCTACTTTCTTTCCTACCTTTACCCTGCTTCTTGTCTCCATAAAAATTTCTGATACTCTCTTTATTAATCCCTCTCTTATCCCCTTCTTTACCATAACTTTGTCTATTTCGCCTCGATCTAATGAGTCAAACGCCGCCTTTAAGTCCGGTAAGACTATGTAAATCAGTCTTAATTTAAACATTTTAATTGATCTAAATTCATTGCAATATATATTTTCGAAAGAAACTTTTTTTTTATAACGTTTGTAATGAGTTGCAAGAGGAACATGTTTCATTTCTTCACATTTTGCTTAATGCGATTTGAAATTGAGGATAAGTTTTAATTTAAAGAATTTAAAAGGATAGCGCAGATTCACATTTTTTAACCAGAGATCATTGAATGATTAGAGAGATTTGGCGGGGAATCCCAAGTCATGATCTCAGTACAGTCAGTCGTATGGTTTGATCATCACGAACTCAGCTATAGACGAAAGAGCTCGGAAACCTGCGGGCGTTTTTAGTATAGTCTTTTAGAATTCTCGCAAATCCTGGTCGCAGGCATGACTAGCGGCATTCATTTCAATACACATTATTATTTTAAAATACTAAAATTTCGTACATTTCTTACAGCTTATGTTATATAAAATTCTTACTTTTGACGATATTTTTTACAAAATTTGTTATTCACCTTTTCGCAATTACCATTTTCAAACAGTAAATAAGACTTTTTCTAAACGTGAATACTCATTTTCGCTCACTCAAATTCATAATAATACATAGAGAAATATCATCATCTCTTTTTATAGTAGGAATCTTTATAGCAGTACCCCGATTATCCTCAAATTCTTACATTTTATTTTGGTTATACATATAGAATCAATCAAATATTGATATCAAAAGTCTCTCCGTATATAATCTCACACCAATATGGATTAATAAAAATAAGTTTTATGATTTATCAGAAAAAATAAAATAATATCGCTGATATAAATATCAAGAATATTTGCAGTTATTTTTTAGACATATTATTATAGAATTTTTTGATTATGACGCTGAAGAATAGTGCACTGAAAAATCCGCAAGTACTAAGAAACGAACCCGAGATCGCACGCACGCACTGATTATTCACCCAATGCCTAACGCCCTAACGGATTCAGCTAACGGAACGCGTACGGCGATCGAGATGTATTTTCATATTACGTGGACTGAATTCAGAAAAGAAAATGCAAGTTCCCCCCGCATCTGAGGAAATTCATCTCCGTTGATACAGACTTTCTGCTATTATACACTAAATATGAAAATTTTGATCAGTCATGCGGCTTTTACGTTCATTTTCGCCTTTAAATTACTTTTCGCCACGTCAGGCTGACTTCACGTTTACCTCAATATCATAAATTACGTTACCGAATGAATTTAAGGCAATCCTAAAAGTGAGTGAAATTAAATTTTAAGGTTTTCTTTTTACTGTGTAGAAGTATTCTGCGTTATACGGTTCAAAAGAACTTGATGCTACATATGTAAACTTGATTCTGTGTTATTCATTATTTAAATGAATAAAATGTCAAACTTTCTGATTTCAATAAAAATATATTTTTATCTCTTTATTAAGCAAATATTTGAAAAAAGTCCTTCAGCATCATCATTAATTCAATTGTACTGAAAGACACAAATATTGAGTTTAAAATTCAATCTTATATTCATCCGGAAATAAGTTTATATTAACAATAACTGTACTGGTTTTATGCCCAATTGTCTCGTCGTCTTAAAATTCGAGATGAATATTCAATTATTTTCCATACATTTGGATATTCTTATTCCCCAATAAATATTATAAAAAGATTAAAACAGTTCACATTTTCTAACAAAAATAAATGCTGTTCCCTCCTAAATCAAGCGATAGACATGCTAATAGTAATATCCCTATAAAAAAATGTTTCAGAAACTCTCACTTCTTATTGCTTCGTAACAAAAATGACCAAACCTTTTGGAAAAGTAATACTGTCCCATAGAAAAAAAATTATTTTATTCATAATATCATGTTGCAAATAAATTAACCGTAATACTTTTATAAAAATGTAGCGACAATCTGTGCATTTAATTATGATTATTGAATATATATATTTCAATATATTTTCAAATTTTGTATTTCATATATAATATTTGTTGTTAGCGATAGAAAATATTTTATTTTTATAATTTGGTGTAATTCTCAACCATCTACCCCAGGCGGAAATATTATGTATAGATTATACATAGTGTGTAGTATTATATATAATATTCATTTGTCTT
>NC_046661.1:104827825-104830020 GCF_010883055.1 Belonocnema kinseyi | reverse complement strand
AGAAAGTATAAGATTGTAAAAAATATATAGATGTAAACGGAAAGATTGTAAGGAATGGAAGTCATGTAAACCCTTAGGGGACACATTATGAATAAAGAAGAAGTAATATTGTTAAAATAATTCGTGAAGATCGGACTTGTAAGAAACGACGAAACAGTGTAAGGTTAACCCAACAGCCCAAGAAAAGCTACGCATCATATTTTGCACAAAAACAGGCAGACATTAATTAAAAAGCAATAAATTAATTGACAAAGTAACCAGAAAAGGCTGCTGCATTTTCAATCTCATACGCTCACAATATGCTGGTACCTGCAAGTACGTACACAGCGCAGTAAACACAAATGAGCGATACACATAAATATTCGCATAATTGACGAAACCAGTAGACTATACACTAACTGAAGAGCCATAAATTATTCAGAAAGCCAATACTGAAAACAGACCAGATTTCCAGTCCCATACGCTGATTGGAACCAAGAGGAATCCCTACTTCTAAAATCACTCACCCCTACGGGTATCTAAGAAAATTAAAATTAATTAAAAAGAAAATAGTATCCCTTCCTACTTAATGGAAACTTTATAAATATAAATTGTACTGCCAATTAAACAAAAATTTGAGTTTTATCATTTCAAGGTTGATAAAAATGTTAAAAATACAATACTTCACATTTTCCCACACAGTAAAAATGTAAACCTAAAAAAGTTGCTCTTGCTATTGGAAAGAAATTAAATATCGAAATTAATTTTATTATTTTCAATTTTGGTCCTTTTAAATTATTAATTTTTAATTGTTACTGAACGTTCCAATAAAAATTGTAACGTTAAAAGTTTCAATGTTTCACTCTGCAATTTTTACCATCCAAGGCTTTCTATTTCAATTGATTCAGTTTCAAATTGTTTACTTTTGAATATTTGATGTATAAATGCTCTTTCACACATTTTTTATTTAAAAAATTTTGAACTGAATGGGTTAAAAAGTTAATATTTTTGACTGAAACAATATTTGAATCGGATTTTAAATAAAATAAAATCTTTGAATTAATAAATATATTAACTTTAAGTTATTTTCACATTAAAATTAGCTTACAAAGTTTGAATCAGACATTTCAATTTGCTTAATTATTAAGACTTTCGTTTTGAAAAAGTTGAATTTTCAACGTCAATATCTGTACAGTGTTTAATTTAAAACCGATTTAGAATCATATTGTCAAATAATTATTGTACAATTTTTAAAACTTGAAATACAGTTTAGTTTTAAAAATCATTAATTAATTAATAATGTTTTATTTTTAACTCATTTTAATTGAAAATTTATGCTTAAAAATGACGACGTAAAATTGGAAAATTGTAAAGTAAACGCTTTTTGAATTAAGCGTTGTAAACTAAATGATGCAGTAATTAAAACAGTTAACAACTAAACTTAAAATTTAAAAAAAGTAGAAATTGAATTTATTTTCAATTGAATAATATTATGTGATATGATATTTGTAATATTCCAAGTGATTTGATAGATGCTTCTTCTAAAAATTTGTGAAATTCCTTCTGAATACATAAATTCACTATCATACTCATTTCTCGGATTTTTCGGGTTTCAAAAAAATTCCCGGTCATTTCCCGGTTTTCGATCCAGCGGTCACCCCACAAATGATGAGTTAACAAAACTTCAGATAAAGATTATTGGGAAGAAAAAATTCAGTAAATGATAGCTAGTGTAATTTGACGAAAAATGTCGTTATAGGTTTATTTCCTTCGAAACTTAGACACCGGAAAGATCGTGGTACCTAATAAAAAAAATTTAATTACGTTCTAAATCCGCTCTAAGAGTAAGCAAAATATTGAAGAGTTAAAATTTCATTGAAAATTCAGAATTTAGGAGGTTCACATTGCCATATTTATCATTTTATTTTAATAAATTTATATAATGAATATTTAATAAATATTTTTTTCATTTTAATTTTGAAGGGGAATGTTTAAAATTTTTGCCCGACATAATTGGAGATTTTTCAGGAGGTTAGAACAGAATTTTTTTTGAATATATTTTACTGAAAATATGAATATGTTAAATATGCTTCAAATTTTAAGCAACTATTTAAATAGTAAAAACAATTTTGACAAAAAATGAGGAAGCTTAATTTTCTCGCAGGCTCAAGTAGGTTGGAGTTCAATATATTAAAGGCATTTTTTGTTAAAACAGT
>NC_046661.1:104817898-104827725 GCF_010883055.1 Belonocnema kinseyi | reverse complement strand
CATAAGGACAACCGCAGGATTTCGCCAGGAGCGGGTGCAAACCTGGAAAATTGCACCCGCTCCCAGCGAAATCGCGGTAAAATTTCAGCCACAACTACGTCTTACGACCGTGAGATAGGTGGTTACAGTCTGTAAAGGAATCAATACGACGATCCAGCAAAAGCCTCGTGCACCCTAAGTACACGGAGCGACCCAAGAACAACCGCCTTCTGCATTTACCCGCAAGTGTTTTAGCACATTGCTGACAAGCAGGGGTGCTTTTTAGGCCATTAGAAAGTAAAAGCTTAGCACCTCCAAGAGCGCCGATAATAAGGAGGATTAGTTTAACCGAATACTCCGGGTACATTCGTTGCAACTCCCTTATAAGGTCTCGATACCTCTCTTTCTTTTCATTTTCCTTGTTTGTGATGTTTTTGTCAGCTTGTGCCGAAAATTCGATAACGAACATGGTTCGCTTCTCGAAGTCAAGAAGATCCATGTCAGGCCTCGAATGAGCAATAGAAACAATTGTCGAGAATATAAAGTTCCAGCATATGCGGCACTTCCCATTCTCGAAAATTGACTCGATTTCCGTAGGAGCATTTAGAGGAGCGATATTAAGGTTAATGCCGTAAGAGTGACAGAGATGGTACTAAAACACTCTTAGTGCCGCATTGTGCCTTTGAATGTAGGTCGTTCCTGCGTAAGTTGGACAACTAGATAGTATGTGAGCTAAATGCTCGGGGTGTGCATGGCACGCCCTGCAGCTATCATCGGGGATGTCTTGGCTCAAAATGTGGCGACGGTATGTTAAGGTGGAAATGACACCGTCTTGGCATGCAAAGACGCAACCCTCCGTACCAGACTTCAATCCGGGCGATTTAAGGAAATCAAACGCTAGCTCACAAGACATTGACTGATCCTTCACATTTCTGTGGAACATACCGTGCATTCTCTTATCGAGGAGCTGTTCACGAAAGTTTTTCTCTTGTGCTTTATTAATCCGGGCTTACAGGAGTGAGTACTCGAGATAGATAAGATTTGATGCATTTTGCTTACCCCTAATACTGAAGGCAAGCCCGAGTGTTTCAGCAGCCTCCTCCGCTGCTTTGTACAGAAACGCTTCCATTTGCAACTCTATGTGCTGTACCCAGAATGATCCTGTTGTGTACACATTCAAGACTCAATAATTGCGCGACCCCCTTGATGGCGTGAGATGTACAGTCGCGGAACGGAAGACTTCAGATGCATGCTTTTGTTCATGTGCATAACCTTTCTTGTCACGATATCCAGGGATCTGAGGTCGTTCTTCGTCCATGGAACTAATCCAAATGAACGGAGTAGTACCGGGACGGCAAGCATGTTCGTTGCAGATACTTTGTTCCTCGCCGACAGTGCGGAAGACCAAATCTCTCGGATGAGACGTTTGTATCCACTTCGGAGAGTATCCTTTATAGATGTGACATCCCAAATGCTCCTCTGCCCACTTCTTCGTGATTCCTGACCATTTTAAGAAAAGGATCTCTCCCATTTGCAACTCTATGTGCTGTACCCAGAATAATCCTGTTGTGAAGACATTCAAGACTCAATATTCCGCGACCCCCTTGACGGCGTGAGATGTACAGTCGCGGAACGGAAGACTTAAGATGCATGCTTTTGTTCATGTGTATAACCTTTCTTGTCCCGATATCAAGGGATCTGAGCTCGTTCTTCGTCCATGGAACTACTCCAACTGAATAGAGTAGTATGTGCTTCAGAGAGTATCCTTTATAGATGTCACATCTTGAATGCGGCTCTGTGGCAAGCCCAGGTATGTATAAGTCTCTCCAGCGCAAAGGTGTCGTATGGCGCTTCTATCAACGAGCTCAGGATCTTCAGGGATGCTATTAAGTTTTCCTTGCTTCAAATAAGCCTTGGCGCATTTGTGTAACCGAAATTCCATTCCAATTTCCTTAGTATATCGTTCGACCATCCCCAGAGCTAGATGCAGTTGCTCTCTCTTTTTAGCATAGATCTTAAGATCGTCCATGTAAAATACATGAGTGACCTTGTACTTTCGATCTACAGGTTTGCCGCACAAGTATCCGTCGGGATGGCGAAGTGCTAGGGATAGTGGCAATAATGTACGGCACAACAGAAGTGGGCTCATGGTGTCGCCCTGAAAGACACCTCTCTGAAAGATGACCTTGTTAGTTGTCGCACGATTTTTTCCAGATGAGATAGTAAATCTGGTTTTCCAAAGCGGCATCAATCTCTCATGCACCCAACTATTTGCAGATGAACCTTTAAGATTTCCAAAAGACAGATGATAAGTGTATGGGATGTCGAATCGAAAGCTTTCTGATAATCAATTCAGGCCATCGATAGGTCACGCTGGTAGAATGCTGCATCTTTTCAGACACGTTTATCGATGAGCAGTTTCTCCCGACATCCGGCTACGCCTTTCTTTGAGCCTCGTTGTTCATACATTTCTTGCCACACAGTTTCAATTGCCCGAACAATCCTATCATTCGGGATAGCTGTCAATATCTTATAAAGTGTGTTCAGACAATTTATTGGCCTGTAATTCTTCGGGTCAGCTAAGTTTGCCTATTTTCGGCAGGAGTATTGTGCGCCCTTCCACCAACCGCTCTGGGATCGGCTCTTCCGACTTCAGATATGAGGTGAAAATACGGGCCAAATGCTGATGGGTTGAAGAAAACTTCTTCCACCAGAATGTTTTGAGACAAACTCCTCTGATTTTGGCGGGCGTTCGACAGTAACTAGAGGGTCTTGGAAGAGTCGAGATAGGCCAGAGAGAAACTGTTGATTTTCTCTGACCCACCTCTCCCTCCGCACTAGACTTCTTTTGGCGTCAGATAGTATCGGAATTTTCTCAACAATATGCTGCCTGATGGTCAGCAGCTTTGACTTGTTTTGTTTTATGGTTCGCATCGGCCAAAGCTCTCGCTCATCCATTTCAGCCAGATCTTTAGGCTTGAGAGAAACCTTGGTGTTGATGTTTCTCCGGGTCGTAAAGCATCGCTCTTCATCTATTGGATGCCTGCCCGCGGTTGGTCTTAGTGTCGTCTCTCTTTCTCTGTTGCCGGCTTGTTCTAGCTGTGGTAGAGTAGGTGTTCCGCTTACATAGCTCCTTTTACGGCGTAGTTCAGCATGGTTTCGCAGGCGTTGCTGCGAAAAGTGCGACAGCTCCGGGTGTTTCTCGCACCACAGAGCATGTAGCCATGCCATGTAACCCCGTTCAGGGGCCACACTCGCATTGTAGCACTCTAGCAAGTCGTGACGCAGTCGCTTCATCCACACAAAGCTCGCAACATCCCGCCGATCTATCTCATTGAGTCCATTTTCATTAGCTCCCCCAGCTCTAGATTGGTCGGCATTGTTGGTCGACCCATTGTCGGGAGCCCTGCGCATTCTGTTGTTTTGAATCGCACTTACTACAACTATGTTTGGAGTTGTCATTGTTGTTCCCACGCGAAGCTAGAGAAAGGGGTTCGTCCATCCTCGTAGAGCCCCCCATGCAAGGGTAAGGCTGCGTACTCTGAAAGGTCGCCCGGTATCCCAGAGTCACCGTTCTAGACACCTCACCCAGGTGCCATTCAGCTTTGGGCACGGTTTTCACACCTCCGCTTGGGGGTTAATTCCTTCGGGACCACCCCTGGACAATTTTCCGCGACTGCCTATTTATTTTTGTAACCATATTCAGCAGAAACCCTTGGAACAGGGACCCTCTATCCGCAACCCAAGGAGGCGTTCGGTGGCCTTGTCATAGGCCCTTCGGTTTGATTCTAGAAGAATCAAAACCGAACATATATATAATATATATTATACCGTTCTTACACAGTTATATATTTATAAGGACAAAGAAAAAGATTATTCATCATTAACTCACCTAATTTTTCTATACTTGTTATAGTGGTCTAGAAAATAACCTTATTTTTTTTTGCTAAAATGGCTCGATGTCTAAAAATTGTTTCTTTTCATGTAAAATGTATACTGTTTATTAGCAGGATTAAAAAAAATTAGGTACTTCTTGAGCCCATGATTTGCAAAAAGTTTCTTATTTTATTTTAGTTTCCGCTCTTAATGGTTTTTTTTACTTTAGAATGGAAAAAAGATCAAATGCATATGTACTGAAATAAAATTATAATTAAATAGTGAAAATTAAAAAAGCAATTTTGTTCAAAAATGGATTTGAGAGATCACTAAATATATTGTTTATAAATAATGACAATATTCAGGAGACATTTTGACACCAAAAGGAACAATTCGTAGGGCAGATATTTTTGAAAAGAAGCCTTTTTTGGACGATTCATTTATTCATATATTTATTACTACTTTTAATAAACTTAGTTAACGAGCATTTAACCATTTACAAATGGATAGAGCTAGGTTTTTTTAAAGTATTATGTTATAATTTTTACGGGATGTAGGATCAGAATTGCTTCGAAAAATGTGATATTTGATACGTGAGTGGCTTATTATTCGGAAAAATTATACCTTGGAAAAATCTATAGATACCTGGCAACAACCTAGAATTGTCAGGGAATTTTTTTGAAGAATTTGAGTAGAACCCCTGAGATAAATCTAAGGATAATATTTTTTAATATTTGTATTGATATCTTTCAAATTACAAAATATATATAAAATATACCGATTATTAGAATAAATTTCCGCGATTATTTCTCAAATGAGCTAATAATTACTTTTACATTCTACAAAATAAAAAAAAACTGAAACTCGAGAACTGTCGCTTAATATACAAAAATATATTTCTAAAATTATTCTGCCTGTTAGTCTGTGGATTTTCAATTTGTTAGCACGATAACTTTTGAAAGAGTTTACACCTTGGTTTGGCCTTTGATATATTTTTGAGTTTCCTAAACTAAAGGTCAAGTTCTTTAGTCAAACATTTTTTATACAAACTCTAAAGTGCACGCATTTAAAAAATGTTTAAGACAACTTTTTTTCAAGATTCAAACATTCTTTGTACGGATATTTACAGTATTCAAAATGACGAACAATTTCTCCTGATGATGATTCAGAACATCAAGCACATGCAAAATACGGAAAAAGATGAGTAGACAGAAATTGTATATTTGAAAAAGTTTGGTAAGTTTGTTATGAATCAATTTTTAATAGGGTGCGCAATTTTTATTTTAATCGTGTAAAACATAATGAAGAGTAATAAAGGAATTTCGCCTGCTGCGTGGGGACCTTGTCATCACAACTTTCATCTTTTAATTCAATTACAAGTAGTGATACCTTTCTCTCGCTTAGTATATAAGGACCGAAAGAATCATGAGTCTCAGCGTAATGCGTGCGATTTATAGTTATAAGATAGGTTTATATATGCGTATAGGTATTAGTTCAATCTTTGCAAAAATACCCACTGTTACCAGTGACCGACGATCCGAGTGTATACATATATAATCTAAAACATTCTGTTTCACTTTTTTCAAAGCACTATACTAATTTTCGTTATTCGAATTCATTAAAAAATTGAATACAGCGACTGAGAAATACCTTAATCTTTTTTATGTGAGAGTCTAAAATTCGTACGATTTATTCCAATCAGGTATATTAATCTGCATTTTCATAGTCACTATTCGACGTTTCCTAGCAGAACCTCGATTATCCCTAAATTCGTACACTTTATTTGAATTACGGATATGCGATAAAAGAAATATTAATATGAAAAGTCTCTCCGTGCAGAGAACCCGTTTTGATGCTACAAGTCCCACAGTAGTAGTTTGAGCTTTAAAAGAGGGTCTAATTTATCTTAAATACAGACCCTATTTTGACGCTTCACGTGGAAAAACGGGCGATTTCGGACACTTTTAGCGTCAAAGTATGGTTTAAATTATATTGAAATCACTGCTTATTTAGAACCTACTTTACGGCTTCCAGCCCCTGCTGAGGTAGAAGTTCCGGCTTTAAAGTAGGACCTAAATTTCGACTCTGTATCCATCGCACAGCAAGAGACGTCCTTCCTTGTCACCGGTAAACAAAGTGATCCTCGCCAGCTATGTAATCCGCAAGCCTCCCTGACAGGCTAGGGTGGGGGAACGATCCCTCTGAGGTCATCAGTTAGATCCACAGATTCGAAGCACTGCCCTGCTGTGTTGTGTAAGCGTATGTGTTTGTATGTTCATAACTCGAAAGCGTCCAGAGACTGTCCCGCGTGTTTGCCTCCATACGGAGCCTCCAAGCGCAAGGAGATTGCTGACTCATTTTTGAGGCTTCTCAAAATCAGCCTAGAACCCCATGGTTGTGCCGCCGTACGGAGCCCGTTTATCTTTGGTATGGCACCAGCTTTTTCTGAGGGGACCTACAGTTTAAAGTGGATTCCGAAGCACCGAAGCCCCGGTAGAAGCACATAGAAAAATTTCCATTGGAACCGGCTCAGGGATTTCCTGGTAACTGACTGGACAGAATATTTATGATAGGTTAAAAACTGCCATCTGACTGTACTTATAGTCCTACAATCACGTTGTTACTGCATGATTTATTGAGGGTGTAAATTTTAGGCGAAATCTTGTGTCTGTTTGACTCACGTGACGGTTCCATTTCCGTCCTATGGAATCTTTTTTTAGCAGTAATGGTAGCAGCAGTTTAGGAGGAATTTTCAGAAATTTTTGAGCATCAACCATAGTTTTGGACATTGTATGCATGTTTTGCTCTAAAGGCTCCGATGTGCTGTAGCTCTTGACTGATCATCCAACGTTTTTATCTAAAAGAGGGGTACGATATTTTCAAGAGTGGGGAGTTGTTCTATAAAATTCAGAATAATTATTATCCTAACAGAAATAATTTTATTGACATTTTTATTTAAAATTCTGCAGAGAGTATACCTATAGCATGAAATATATATATATATATATATATAAACCGTTGAGGATTAATAGTTTGTGCAGGCTTGTATGTAAATTTTTTGGGAATGAAGTTAGTCTTGCCAGTCTGTTCTCTGAAGCCACATTAGACTGTCAATTAACTTCAGTTCGCTAGTTTTATAAAAAATCTCTCTTGAAAAACAAGTAGCCGAACTTCTTAGTACACATCAGCAGAAGGATGACCAAGATATTCTTCTGGCTGAAATAAAAGTCTATACATACCAGTGTGACACATTTGGGGCTGCACATGAAGCAACTGTGAAATGTGTCGATGTGCCTATCCTTATGGCCTTCAGGAAATATCATGAGTTACAGAAGGATAAAAACCCAAAAATAAATGAGCTACATATGATTATAGTCTGATAAAAAATTCAAGTGCATGAAAACGGAGCAAACGAGAGAGAAACAAAGGATTGCTTACAGGGAAAATTTCGAAAAATTAAGGGAGAAGAATGAGAATAAAGCACGGGTTTTAAAAATAGAGGATATTTTTAAAGACTCTGCAAAGCAAGATAGGTTCAAGAGACAGTAGGAGAAGCAGTATAGGTGAAGGTAAAAAACCCAAACAGGAGAAAGAGGAGAAAGAAGGTAACAGAAAGGTCAATTAAATTCGAAGTACATTATTTATAAACACTTGAGGAGATACAAATGTGATTGAACAAATTATTTTATTTCTCTGCATCTTAAAACAAAACGATTTATCGTGGTGGTGGCTCAAAGTTAAGTAAAATGACAGATACGTGAATCGGAATAGGTCCATCGAGCTACAAAAGCTGACAGGAAGAAAATTAACATATAAAATTACAACTCCTAGTGAAAACAATCCTGTAATTTGACTAGAAGCAGCTTTTTAGACATGTTTGAGTACATCACTTCTTGGTGTAAAGAACGTCATCTTGTGGGGTCACTGTTCTGGTCGGGCGAGTTTAATAAGGGCATAGCCTGGAAAGCATTTATACTATTAAAGGATCTCTATTTTGAAGAAATATATGAAAATCTGTGAAATCTGTTGTACATTGTGTCAACAGTTTTCATATAGATGATACTTTTCTGGTAAACATTACCCGGACACTTATACCTGCCGGTAAGTCTCGACAAAATCTAACCAAGCGCTTTAAAAAACGATTCATCTATGAAATGGAAAATTCATCAAATACATGCGTGCTACAAATTTTGGAAGTATCCGTCGCAAATGCTAACCTTTATTCAGACAGAAATGATTTAAATGTTAAAAAATGGCGGAAGAGCATACGCAAAAGATTAAGTAAAATACAAATTAAAGCAGTCAAAGAGCTTACGCGAAATGCCAAGGTAATAGTCCCAGAAAATATGGATATGGTTTACCTGAGATGATCGCATATCAAAATTATTTTGCAAGACGAAAAAAGCAATGATTTGTATAATTTTGAAATTTTTTGAAAGAAGCAAGGGGACATACTTCTTACGATGGTTCCTTTTTATCCACAAGCACTAGGGGTCTGGTAAAATAAAGCTTTTATTTATTATATGGAGAGCACCCTGGAAATTACTATATATATAGTGTAATTTTTAAATTAAGTGGACCTGGAGCAGCAAAAAAAATTGTTCATATCTTGTTACGAGGTATGCCGATGAAAAACCGATCACATTAGTTCGATGCAATGTGGCGCTTGTTCTAGGTCACCATTCTGTAAGGATAAGTTTAGGTCCAATAATATAAATAATAATAATAATGATAATAAATGTGAAGACTGTCTCAGATACTTTTATAGACAAAAATGTTTCAGAAAGAACACCTTTTCTAATTCATTGTGTACCGGAAAAGAACATATTCAGTGTCGAAAATTCGCGACTGGTGCTTTCGCCTAATAAATTCTGGAAAAACTAAAAAAGGGGTATTCCGGGGGTAAGGTCTAGAAGAAAAATGTCAATTACATTAGTCTGGCCGGTGGCCAGATCGGAACCCGATATTGCCGGCCGGAGTAGTGGAAGCTGGAGTCGAACATCCGAGCGACGGGTTGATGCGGGCTGTAAGACGTCGGGGCGTCGTAGTGGAGATGCTCTCCACCAGTGGGCCGAAATCGCAAAAAGCGATTACGAATCTGATGCCAAAAATCCCCAAAAACAAAATGTCGGATCCAATATAGCGGACGAGTATGCTACATCAGTGGATTATGAATCTGATGTCAAAAATTCCTAAAACAAAGTGGTGGATCCAATATTAGGATAATTTCAAAAAGTTATTCAACATACTAGTCCGCCATATTGGATCCGCCATTGAGTTTTTAAAGTTTTTGACATCAGGTTCGTAATCAGCGCTCATAAAAACCTTCTGATACCAATTTTCAAAAAATCCAAAATTTATTTAATATACTCGTCTGCTATATTGGACCCCCTAATTCCTTTCGCAATTTTTGACATAGGATTCGTAATCGGCGACCTTGAAAACTTTCTGTTACCAATTTGAAAAAAAATCAAAAATTTATTAAGCATACTCGTCCGCTGTTTTAGATCCGCTAATCTGTTTTTAAAATTTTTGACATCAAATTCGTAAAATTAGGCCCATTTTATAAAAATTTCATACTTTTGGCCAGCTTTTCGCGATTTCATCCCAATGTGCGCCCGTGCTGCAACCGCCGAAGAAAAATGCGGATCAAGAACAAATTTGCAAAAATCAGCATATAATTTTCATATATGCGTTAGAATAGGTCTCTATTGACTTATTAAAAGAAATAATTCAGCGTTCACTCGCGGCCAAAATTACTTCTGCACTTTTTTTTAGAACGATCGCTTTCTGATCATGTGAAAAAATTCTAGCATAAGTTTATAACAATTTCAATGGAAAATATGAATTATTTTAAGTTTTGAATTTAGACATTTAATTGTGGGTCCGGATGCAATAAGGGCACATAAAATTTTTTCGTGCGAAAACGAAGTCCCCTGGAGGCTTTAGAAAAAATTTTCGAATTTTAATTT
>NC_046661.1:104799336-104817798 GCF_010883055.1 Belonocnema kinseyi | reverse complement strand
CAAATACTGTGTAATTTCTGTTTTGTCCACCAGCTGCATCGGAAAAAAGAACAATCTTTTCGTGACGAACATGGTTGAATTCTTGTTCCACTGCATGATTCATGAATCACGAAGAAGTGGGCAAAGGAGCGTTTCTGTACTCGGCAGTGGAGGAGGCTGCTGAAACACTCAGACTTAACTTCAGTATTAAGGGTAAGAAAAATGCATCAAATCTTATCTATCTCGAGTACTCACTCCTCAAATCCCGGATTAAGAAAGCAAAAGAGAAAAACTTTCGTGAATAGCTTCCCGATAAGAGGATGCACAGTATCTTCCACAGAAATGTGGAGGATCAATCAATGTCGTTTGAGCTAACGTTTGCTTTCCTTAAATCGCCCGGATTGAAGTCTGGTACGGAGGGTTTCATTTTAGCATGCCAAGACGGTGTCATTTCCACCTTAACAGACCGTCGCCACATTTTGAGTCAAGACATTCCCGATGATAGATGCACACTCGAGGCCAGACATGGTTCTTCTTGACTTCGTGAAGTGAACCATTTTCGTTATCGAATTTTCGGCACGAGCTGACCAAAACATCATTGCCAAGGAGAATGAAAAGAAAGATGGGTAAGAGACCTTATAAGGGAGTTGCAACGATTGTACCCGAAATATTCTGTTAAACTAATCGTCCTTATCATCGGCGCTCCTGGAGGTGCCAAGCTTTCACTCGTTAATAGCCTGTAAAGCATCCCTGCGTGTCAACAATATGCTAAAACAGTTGCGGGAAAAATGCATAAGGCGGTAGTTCTTGGATCACTCCGTGTTTTCAGGGTGCACGAAACTTTTGCCAGATCCTCGTATTGATTTTGTTACAGACTGTAACCACCTATCTCACGGTCGTAAGACGTGGTTGTGGTTAAAATTTTACCACGATTTCGCTGGGAGCGGGTGCAATTTTTCAGATTAGCACCCGGTCCCGATGAAATCCTACGGTTGTCCTTATAACAAAATTTTAATATATGTATAATTGAAAGTTTGTGATAATAACAACTGCAGGATTTCACCAGAAGCAGGTGCTAATCTGAAAAACTGCACCCGATCCCAGAGAATTCGCGGTAAAATTTGAGCCAAAATCTCGTTTTACGACGGTGAGAGTGGTGGTTAAAGTCTGTGAAGGAATCTGTACGACGATCCGGAAAAAGTCTCGTGCACCCTGAGTATATGAAGCGATCTAAGGACTATGATGTTTTTTCAGCTGGTGCTGAAAATTGGATAATGAACAGAGTTCGCTTTTCGAAGTTAAGGAGAGCTATGTCAGGCTTTGAGCGTGCAACAAAAACAGTTGTCCAGAATATAAAGTTTCAGTATATGCGGCAGTTCTCATTCTCGACAGTTAACTCTATTTCTCTAGGAGCATTTCGAGGGGCGAGATTAAGGTTAATGCCGTAAGAGTGAGAGAGATGCTGATAAAGTACTCTTAGGGCCTTATTGTGCCTTTTGGTGCAGGTCGTTCCCGCATGAGTTGGACAACTAGACAGTATGTGTGCTAGATGCTCGGGGTGTGCATGGCACGCCCTGCAGCTATAATCGGGAATATCTTGGCTCAACATGTGGCGACGGTATGTTAAGGTGGAAATGACATCGTCTTGATATGTAAAAATATAAAATTTTGCTCACCCCTGATACATAAGTTAAGTCCGAGTGTTTCAGCAGCCTATTCTACTGCTTTAAACAGAAACGCTCCTTTGCCTACTTCTTCGAGCCTCCGGGGATACCATAAATTTTTCCTCGCTTCAAATAAACCTTGGGGCCCTAAAGTGTCGCCCTAAAAGACACATCTCTAAAAGGTGACCTTTTTAGTTTTTACACGATTTTTTCCAGATGAGATAGTAGATCTGGTTTTTCACAACACCTCATGATTTCCGGATTTATGGGAGGTCGAATCGAAAGACATCGGCAGTTCACGCTGATAGGATTCTGCATCTGTGCAGAAATAGGTATCGATGAGCAGGTTCTTCCGACATCCGATTGCCCGAGCAATCCTATAATTTAGGATAGCTGTGAATACTTACACAGTGCGTTCAGACAAGTGATTGGCCTGTAATTCTTCGGGTCAGCTAACTTGCCTATTTTCGGCAGAACTACTATGTGCCCTTCCACCAACCACTCCGGAATTGGCTCTTCTGACTTTAAATATGAAGTGAAAACACGGGGCAAATGCTGATAGGTTGAAGGAAACTTCTTCCACCAGAACGTCTTGATATCATCTGGTCCAGGCGCGAAATAGTTCTTCATACCTCTTAATACTTTTTACACCTGTTCGGTAGTGATGGATGGACATTCTTGCTCAGGTATTATGATGGTATCTCACAGTTTCTTCATGTTATTTATATTCCCTGCGTCTTCGTCCAGTCTATGCTGCGCTTCGTTGACTTCTCTCTAAAATACGTTAACCTACTCTGGTTTGGGCGGGTGGTCTACAGTAACTGGAGGGTCTTAGAAGATTTGAAATGGGTAAGAGAAAAACTGTTTGTTTCCTCTGACTTTATCCGCTCTCTCTGTCTCTCTGCTCTAGATTTCTCTTTGCTTCTGTAAGTATCCGTATTATCTTAACAATATTCTGCCTGATGGTGTGCAGCTTTGGAGTATTAAGTGTGTGATAACGGATCTGGAGTTCGCGCGTGATATTTCTATCCTTGGCATTAAAGGTCTTGCCAGATGTTATGTATTCAACCACAAACTGATTGCGGGACGCGTACTGTCTGCCCAGCCTATTTTTATGGCAAGTTTATGTATTCGTATTTTGGTCTTATAGTCAACCGTTGGTTTTTTGTTGCGGTTGGCATTGGCCAAAGCTCTCGCTGCATTATGAACACAGTAATTGATAGTCCATGTGTCGGATTCTTTTGAAAAATATCCGCGAACCTCGTCATCTATTCCAGCCAGATTTTCAAACTTGAGAGAAACCTGAGTGTTGATGTTGCATTGATGATGCATTGGCCCTATCTTCATTGGCTTCCCCAAATCTGGAGTGGTCAAGATTGTTGGCCGACCCATTATCGGGAGCGCTGCACGTTCGATTAATTTAAACTGCACTCACTAGAACTATGTTTGGTGATATCATTGTTGTTCCCACGAGAAGGTAGGCAAAAGGGTTAGTCTATCCTTGTAGAGTCCGTTCTAGATACCTCCCTTGGGTACCATTCAGCTCTTGGCACTGTTTTAACACTTCCGCTTAGGGTTCAATTCCTTCAGGACCACCCCTGAACAATTTTCCGCGACTGACTATTAATTTTTGTAATCATGTTTATCAGAAACCTTTGGTAAAGGGACCCTTATTCCGCAACCTGAAGGCGTGTTCGGTGGCTTTGTCATAGGCCCTTCGGTTTGATTCTAGAGGAATCAAGACCATATAGGAATTTATTTATGTATATATATTAGGGTGGCCCAAAAAATCACATTTCAGAAATTTCAACGGGCTTGTTGGTCAAATCGTTCTCCTAGGTAAATAAAGGTATGCCTATTTTTTATATTCAAAACGAAATATTTTTAGAACTCGCTCTGACCATTTTTATGTCTTATGTGGTTTAACATGTAAAATCTTTAAAATTTTTATTTCTTCGATTTTGGACAGGAAACTAAAAGTCAATTTATTTCATATTTGATATAATTGTTCACTTATCAATGAATATTGTATTTATCGCATTTTAATATCACAGAAATATTATGCAAAAGTTTTAGGCATATCAAAAATGGCATAAAATGGCAATATTTGGAGGCTCATTGTGACCTTCAGATATAATTGTATAACTTGACATTTTAAAGAGACATTCTTTAGGCTATTGAGAATAGATTTCTAAAAGAAAAATGATTAGAAGTATAATTTACATTGAGTAAAGAGTAAGAGAAGCTGGTGAAAATTGACACAATTATGTTGAACAACAGCTGAAGGAACTGAAGGTGGACGGCTGCAAAAAAAGTTGACCCTCGGTCGGGCCTCTCATTGTGTACCATATAGTATTTGCTTGGTATATATATTCAATCAATTTATATACGGATTTTCATTTGTATTATACTTGTTTGACGAGTATATTGTATATGTTCGTTTTTACGTATTTCTAATGGCTTAGTAGATCCTTCTAGAAAGTTACAATTTAAATTTTTTAAAGAAAATTTTTAAAGGTTACACTCGTTCATACCCACAGATTTTGAAATTTTTAATTGAAGATAACTAAAATTATCGTCGATCATCTCGACCTCAAGTTGTTCTTTCGCAAAATATTCGCTATCTTGTTGATCGCTATCAGAAGGTTTCACTGGAAATTGCATGTGATTGCGCATTAGAGTCACGTCACATTTCCGACAGATACCACCAAGACTCAGCTTTCTAACAAATTGACATTACTTTGTGTTGCTGAATTAGAGTTTCATGAGACTTGTGGTTAAGCACTAGATTTATACTCTGCTCCTTACTGCACAGTATATTTCATTAGAATTTTTTGTTGTGTTTCAAATATTTCACAAAGACTTTGAATAGATTTAAAAAATTTCACAAAGGAATTAATTACTTCACCAAAAGTTCAGATAGATTTCAAAGTATGCGCAAAGATTTCAATGATTTCTCAAGGATTTGACAAAGATTAACATAATTTCACAAATCCTAAGTATAAAAATTTAAATTCAATTTCATTTATATTATTTGTCTTATTATATTTATTAATATTAACCGTCAACCGTACCTGTTATTTTTTACTACCTCCGCCATCCGATTGGGTCAACTGTGTCCACCCCTCCTCCAGCAATACAGTTTGCGATAAAAAATTTAATTTGAAAATTCTAAGTTATTATCCAGGTCCTCTATTTTAGCATGGCGCGAACTAACGCTGATCGCGCGCGGCTTGCGTGTTTAAACGCACCCAGTACATGCGACTGTTAGTTTTCGTGCTTTGCGCTCGATGATGTATTTATCTGGTGCATTGAGCTCAATTCTTTATTTACCTCGCGCTACGCGCTCGGTTTTTGTATTTTGCCGCATTCGTTATTAAAACTAAATTGTACTTTATTATTATTATTGATTATTAATTATATTAAAACTACGAAAAATTCAACACTATAATTTTGTGATAGTGAACTCTCTTTTGTTAAAGTTCTTTCGGCTTCAGCGAACACATTTGCATCACGTATCTCATGCTTCGCAGTTGCTATTGTCCCAAATTTCAAGTTTTTACATACCAATACGAATTGCCGGAATTGAAAATACAACTCACTACTGGACCAATTTTGGTGGCCAAAAGTCGGCCAATGGTACTGGACCAATATCAGCGCTCGAATAGGCGCAATGTTTTTCCAGTACTGGCACCAGGGCCGACGCGTAATAAGGTGCAATGTGTGCGGGACACACGGCCGGCCAAGCTTGCCGCTTGGTTGGGGGGGGGGGCTACACTAAATATAAACGGCACCAACCAGGGCTTGGTCATTAACAGGCGACTAATCTCTTAACGCACTAAAGTTTCTAAGTAGGCCTTTGCTCGTGCCTTTGTCTTCTGGGATTTTCCCTCGATATTCCTTGAATTTTCGTCTGGAATCGATTTCCTCCAAAAATGTATCCATAATATTCCAGCATGGAGTATTTCTTGGACAAATAATTGCTGTGAATTTACGAAATCGAAAGTGGAACTAGGTTGAATAGATTGAAATATTCTAAGCTCTAGAGTTGTATGTAGACGATATTCGGGGACAATGCTACTACAACGGTTCTAACAAGCGTGGTCAATTCAAAGGAGTACAAAGCAGAATTTTGCAAAAAAATCCGGGAGCTCTTTTCGTTCCTTGTAATCCGCAAAGCCTAATCTTAGTTGTAAATAATGTTGTCAAGGCCAATGTAGAAATGGCAGATTTCTCTGGCAATGTACAAGAATTATATAACTTTCTTTCTGCGTCTACAAAGACATGGGATATGTTATAATTTTGTATCTTCCATAATTAACACTAAAACCGCTATCAGGGACGCGGCGGTCTTGCAGGAGTTACTCTGTAAGACCTTTGCGACAACAAATTGATAAAGTTCATGATAGTTTGATTAAAATCTCAGAGGAATACAGTGATATGCCAGCGAGACACCAAGCCTTATGCTTAGCAACAAAAATCAAGAGCTTTAAGTTCCCGTGTTTCATTGTAATATGAAATGAAGTTTTATTTAAGACTAATGTGGCCAGTAAACTTTTGCAAGATTCTCACATGAATCTCCCGGAATCTGTTAAAATTTTTGAAGATTTAAGTATGTTTTTCACTGAAAAAAGAACTGACGAAGCCTTTGAAGAATATAAGACTGAAGCTACACATTTAGCGACTGCTATAAAGGTAGAGATCAAGTAGTAGTAAAGGTAGACCAGTTTTAAAGTTGATTTTTCTTTAGAATCTTGGACGTAATAATCATGTCCTTGAAAGAGCGGTTTAGTTTATTAGACAATTCGAAAATATTTTCGGTTTTGTGTTTAACTACCCTTCTAAAGATGGATAAGTTAGACATTTCTGAAAAGTGCACGAATTTACAAGAAAATATCACAAACGAAGAAGAAAATCGCTCAGATATAGTAGGCGTGGATTTGTGTGATGAACTTATTGCGTTAAGAACTTACCTCAAACCGAACATGAGCGCAAAAAAAATTTAGACGCTCATACTCAAAGAAAATTTGCATCTCGTGTTTCCAAACACGTTCATAACACACCGAATTTTAAACACTTTGCCTGTATCTGTCGCAATCGCAGAGCAATCCTTTTCAAAATTGAAAATAATAAAAAAACTTCTTGCAAACAGTAATAGCGGAAAAGTGACTGCCAAACTTGGCTATGGTATAAATTGGGCAAGTGATTACGAATTTATTGGGTGTGTCTGAACTGGTTGAGGAATTCTCCCAGATTAAAGCCAGGCGAGCAAATTTCTTTTGAATCCTTATTATATGTAAATAATGTGTATGGCAAGAACAATATGAATATTATTAATAATGTAACTAATATCAATAATGTTAAAATAAAAATAGAGCATACTTATGTAGAAAATGTCTTTTCTTTATTTCCTTCATAGAAAAGGGTAAGGGGACGGAAAAAAAACGGTTGCATACGGGCGGCCCGAAGCGTGGCCAAGAAATGATCTATTACTGGACCGAAATTCGGTAATACTCCGAAAAACCATGTTAGAAGTAGAAAAGCTACGGTGTAGCCTAGCAATAGCACTTTATTGGGCCCAAAGTGAGTATCTTTCTGGAAAACTAGGTTGGAAGTCAAAAAGCTGGAGTCTGGCCCAGTAACGGCCCATTAAAGGATCAAAAGTCGGTATTACTCCGAAAAACTATGGTAGTTCGGATTTCAATCGTGTACAAAATAAGTGCGAATTTTGCCGACGTTTCGTGAACGTTACAGTTTACTTCTTCAGGGCTGACCTGAAACCGAGGTGTCAGGTTATCTTGTTCTTAGGTATACTCTCTACGATGCCCATTATTGGCCAGAGCGCCCCACCATGGAGACTGGTTGAAATTGATTGGCCAATCAAGTATTTTTTTTTTAAATCCGGAAGAACGGAAAGCCAAATCGGATTGTTATTATATCCATTGTCCCTATTGATGTGTTTTAAGATTTCGATTGCTTCTCTATGTTTTCGGGAAAAGATATTGTGTGTTTTTGCATGTGACTGTTGTATTGTCAAATAAAATGTTATGTCCGGTTTCAATATGATCTTCAGCTAGTGCTGATTGCGTGAAATTTTTTAGCCTGACTTTACTCTCATGTTCCTCAATACGTTGGCTCACCGTTATCCCGGTTTCTCCAATATGGACTTTGCCACAAGAACAAGGGATTTTCTACACTCCTGGATCACTGAGGGGTGCCTTTTTGTCTTTAAGGTTATTTAGTAATTTTCCTATTTTTTCAGATGGTTAAAATATGGTTTGGATGTTGTGTTTGTTGAGAATTCTTTCTATTAGTTCTGTGACACATTGTATGTATTTAAAAAAGACTTAATTGGTTAATCAGGTTCGCCAGTGCCCACGGTGGGGCGCTCTGGCCAATCACAGGCATAGTAGAGAACAACCCCATGCATCGTCCCCACTTTTCTGTTCTCTTAGCATCCGGAGGGGTATCGCAGTTAAAATAAATTCAATAAATTGCTAGTGCAAAATCATTGGATTAAAATGTGTAGCTCCGGGTTGTACGTTAGGCTATAACAGCAATTCACAAAAGTTAAATTTTTTTCTTGTGCCAAAAGATCCCAAAAAATTAAACGGTAGCAACAGGCTTTTCGCAGAGATAATATTAATTTACGATATAGAAATCCAGTTTGTGAAAAACACTTTTGGGAAAGTGGCATAATTTAGAAGGCAGAAGTAAAAGGCCCAGACGATAGTGTATTGTCTACGGTATGTTAATTTCGTTTCTTATTATTTTTTATATTTATTTTGTTTAACTAGATGGTTTTTGACAATCTAAATCAATTAGTATTTTAAAAAAGATTCCGTAGGGAATATCACACATATTTATAATAACTCATGTAATTAAAAATTTATTTTAAAAATATTTTAGCGGTATACAAAAAATAAACGTTTATACTGATGAAAGGAAATAATCTATAACAAAACTTGTGCAATTTTAAATCAAACAGGAGAATTTTCAACTAAAATGATGAATATTTATCTGAATTATTTTAATTTTTAACCAAAAAGATACATTTTAAATTAAAAAAGACATTTCCAAACAAATATTTGAATGTTAAACAACAACAAAATATGTTTGACTAAAATAAGTCAATCGTCCATCAAAACTCTGCAACAGTAGATAATGTAAATTCACTATTTTTTAATTCCATTTTTCGGTCATTTCGTGGTTTCTTCCAAGTCTTTCATGAGTCTGAAGTTCCTAACGTTAACGAATAACGAAAAAAAAATTTTTTTCAAACGTACGAAAGCTGGCATTTTACAGTAAAAAATAGTTGCGTACAACCCTAAGAACTGCCTCAAACAGCTTCAACTCTTCAACGCATATGGAACTCACCCCCCTCAACCCTAAATTTTCCGAAAATTCAATAAAATCAACCTAATTAAAAAATACGCCAGATTTTTGCTGATATAGTTTTCTGTTGATGCCAAAAAAGTAGGGAAAGAGTTTCATCCCCATATCTCATGTGGAACTCACCCCACTCACCCCTAAGTATATTTTGAAAATTCAATAAAATCAACCTAATTAAAAAATACGCCAGGTTTTTGCTGATATGGCTTTCTGTTGATGCCAAAAAAGTAGGGAAAAAGTTTCATCCCCATATCTCATGTGGAACTAACCCCACTCACCCCTAAGTATATTTTGAAAATTCAATAAAATCAACCTAATTAAAAAATACGCCAGGTTTTTGCTGCTATGGTTTTCTGTTGATGCCAAACAAGTAGGGAAAAAGTTTCATCCCCATATCTCATGTGGAACTCACCCCACTCACCCCTAAGGATACTTTAAAAATTCATTAAAATCAACCTAATTAAAAAATACGCCAGGTTTTTGCTGATATGGTTTTCTGTTGATGCCAAAAAAGTAGGGAAAAAGTTTCATCCCCATATCTCATGTGGAACTCACCTCACTCACCCCTAAGTATATTTTAAAAATTCAATAAAATCAACCTAATTAAAAAATACGCCAGGTTTTTGCAGCTATGGTTTTCTGTTGACGCCAAAAAAGTAAGGAAAAAGTTTCATCCCCATATCTCATGTGAAACTCACCCCACTCACCCCTAAGTATATTTTATAAATTCAATAAAATCAATCTAATTCAAAAATACGCCCGATTTTTGCTGATATGGTTTTCTGTTTACGCCAAAAAAGCGGGAAAAATGTTTCATCCCCATATCTCATGTGGAACTCACCCCACTCACCCCTAAGTATACTTTGAAAATTCAATAAAATCAACCTAATTAAAAAATACGCCAGGTTTTTGCTGATATGGTTTTCTGTTGATGCCAAAAAAGTAGGGAAAAAGTTTCATCCCCATATCTCATGTGGAACTCACCCCAAAGTATATTTTGAAAATTGAATAAAATCAACCTAATTAAAAAATACGCCAGGTTTTTGCTGATATGGTTTTCTGTTGATGCCAAAAAAGTAGGGAAAAAGTTTCATCCCCATATCTCATGTGGAACTCACCCCACTCACCCCTAAGTATATTTTGAAAATTCAATAAAATCAACCTAATTAAAAAATACGCCAGGATTTTGCAGCTATGGTTTTCTGTTGACGCCAAAAAAGTAAGGAAAAAGTTTCATCCCCATATCTCATGTGGAATTCACCCCACTCACCCCTAAGTATATTTTAAAAATTCAATAAAATCAAACTAATTAAAAAACACGCCAGGTTTTTGCTGATATGGTTTTCTGTTGATGCAAAACAAGTAGGGAAAAAGTTTCATCCCCATATCTCATGTGGAACTCACCCCACTCACCCCTAAGTATATTTTGAAAATTCAATAAAATCAACCTAATTAAAAAATACGCCAGGTTTTTGCAGCTATGGTTTTCTGTTGACGCCAAAAAAGTAAGGAAAAAGTTTCATCCCCATATCTCATGTGGAACTCACCCCACTCACCCCTAAGTATATTTTGAAAATTCAATAAAATCAACCTAATTAAAAAATACTCCAGGCTTTTGCTGATATGGTTTTCTGTTGACACCAAAAACGTAGGAAAAAAGTTTCATCCCCATATCTCATGTGGAACTCACCCCACTCACATGTAAGTATATTTTAAAAATTCAAAAAATTCAACCTAATTAAAAAATACGCCAGGTTTGTCTGATATCGTTTTTTGTTAATGCCAAAAAAGCAGGAAAAAAGATTCATTTCGACATCTCTTGTGGAACTCACCCTTGAGTATACTTTGAAAATTCAGTCAAAGCAACCTAATTAAATTTTCAAATATTAGCGCTGCATGTGATGCCGGAAATACGACTCAAAAGTTCATCCCTCTTGTACATGTGGAACCCACCCCCAAGCAGCCCCTCCGTATTATAAGTCTCAGGAAAAATGCACGATTCAGAAAAGTCAAAATGTTTTTAGTGATTATCGCTGCAGTTAGTGTCGAAAGTACCACAAAAAATTTCACAAGTTTTTGGCAATAATTAAGATAGATTTGGATGCCAAAAGAACTGTCGAGATGTTTCATTTCTTTATGCGCATATGGGAACCCTTTTAAATTACCGCAGGAATATGGAAAAAATAGGAAAGGCTGAAGAAATAATGACCATCACTCAAGTTGAACTTTAGATTTTTTTCTTTGGAGTGTGATCTATATTTGACGTATATGTATCTGAAAATAAAAGTTTATACATTGTTGAACGTAAAATGGAAACTTAGACTGCCAACTGCAATTGCAAATATATTATTTTCGCACATGTAAACAACTAATTCTTACTTAAAATTGAATAATATATTCACTTTTATTATCCTAAAATCTATGGACGTGAACTTAACTAGTTCAATGCTCATAGTAATGTAATAAATAGAAGCTCGGAATTTTTCTTTGGTTTTGAACCGCAAGTATATATATTTACTGTTTGTTGTTGGTAAGTGTAGGCACCATTTTTCCTGTTGACCTTATTTCTCTTACCTTACTGCATTTTCATGTAACTATATAATTATTCTATCATTTGGTGTTCTTTATTTACATTTTGTCATTTGTGCACGTTTAATAAAGAGTACATCTATGTTCTTATCACAGAAATGTACACAGAAGAAAATGTTTTATTTTGAACAAGAAAATTGCATTAACATGTACTGAAACAAAATTTAGTCATAATGGGTTGATATTTAACCATACTAATATTGAAAGCAATTACATTTTTTCGATTTTTATATAACCAAGAAAGCTTTGCATTGATCAAGAGTTTCAGAATCATGGAAATTCAGGCAAATTTTACTCTGATCTTCATTTACACAATGAAATAAAGCATCACAAGATTGTTGAGCGGTGCCTTAATAAGATTTCCTTGCAAATGGGAATCAATAGAAGCTCGGAATTTTCCTTTGGTTTTGAACCACAAGTACATAAATTTGTTATTTTGTAGTAGTAAGTATTAGGCACGGTTCTTCTTTACATTATTTTTTACATAAAATAAATGCTTCACACAAAGCACTTAATAACATTAAAAAATTATTATACAAAAGCCATACACGTATGTCTTAATGGTATCTTAACATGTCTTTAGACTAGAAATTTCATTCTATATGCAAAACCTTTCTTTCTCTCGAGTTAATGTCCCTGACCTTACCTCATTTTCGTGTAACTATTTAATTATCTTAGCACTTTAAGACGTTTATGTACATTCTCTTATTCATGCACGTTTAATCAAGAGTAGAACTATATTTTTATTACAGAGAAGTACAAAAACAAGTTCCATTTAGCACAAGAAAATTGCTTCAACATTTACTGAAACAAAATTTAGTCATAATCGGTCCATATTGAACCATACTTATATTGAAAGCAATTAAATTGTTTTTCGGTTTTTATATGATCAAGAAAGTTATTTTAACACCCCTTACAGATTCAATTCAGGAAATTAGCATTTTATAATGAACAAACCCACAGTACATTTTGTGATAAACCTATTGGTGTAATAAGTCACTTAAATATAAGTCCAAATGCGTCCTGTTCCAGAGAGTAAATTTAGCCCTTAAAATAAATTCAAAAACTTGTTCTGCTAGGGGCGCTTCCTGCATTTATTTTGAAGTTATTTTATTCCAATAGCTTAAGCAAAAAGGTTCCTCCAACACTTTTTCTTTCAGGAGAAGTCCCATCACTTATCTGGACATGATTTTTTACCCAAGAACCGTCAAGAACTTTTTCATGGATTGCGTGAGTCTGCTTTTTTTATTTAAGGATCTAACTGAACGTGTTGCGTTTTTTTGGAGACTTTCTAAAGATTTTACTGACGAAGGACTAAGTAAAAGCAAAGCACGTTGTACTATATTTCACAGCAAAGTCAGCAGAAGAAAATATCAACACTTTAAGCAAGGAAGTTATTTCTGTAGAAGAAACGATGCAAGAATTGGAGATTGAAAAAGAACATGATACACTGTACCGATAGAACAAAGCAGTCTACTTTCAATCGAAATTTTATTAACGATATCACGTTAAGTTTATAAAAAATGAGAATATGTTTGAAGCATTAGAAAATGCTATTGAGGAGGTAACAAATTGTATTTGTGCGCCAGAATTTGCTGAATATTTTACAATTTAATTCTTTTGCATAAATCCCGATATGTGGATCACTTATGCTTAATTTAAACGATATGGACATCTTACGACTTAGCAACGCTTATGTTGAGGCTCATCGCAAAGCTGTGAAGATTAAAGTACTTAAAAAACAAAAAAATAACGTAATTGTACAAGCGGTACGTAAATTAAAAGAGTACATTGAATCTTTAGTAGCAGAAGCAAATTTAGGATCAATCACATACTAAACCATATTTACATGCAATACGAAAGCCGCGCTATCCACACTCTGCTTCGAATCCATTTGTGAAAGATGTATGGCGATGGGGTAAACAAACAGGTAGAAGGCCGAGGTGAAGAAATTAAGCGTATGGTGAAAAAAATGATAGAATTTAAATAGGAAAAGAAGGAATCATCTAACGACGAAAAAATAAATATACCGAAAGCTACACAAGTACTCCCATTAGGGACAAAAATAAGAAAACGAATGCAATGCATGATAAAAACTACGCAGATCACAACATCAGCGGAAGAGAACGTTAAAGAACGTGAAGTTCGATCAGAACATAATCCGAAAGTTATTGTACCTGGCACACTAATAATGCATCACCGGCCGAAAATTTGAGAATTGAAGAAGTGAAAGATCACAGAAAAAGAGCCTATACAGGCACAAAACAATGTGTGAAAAGGCAGAGGGTAAATACTTTAATTTAAAAAAGCCAAGAAACACATAATGTTACCACATCAGAAGTCGATGAGGAGATCGAAAACCTAAAAAAGAAATAATGTAGAGGAAAAGCATTCCATTATTTGGCAAATGAAATAATTAATAACACGAAATACTGCACAGGCTCTGGATCAAACATGATTAAAGTTTTAAAATATACGACTTAGGGAAATAACCTCAGCAACAAAGGAATTTCACATATCTTGCAAGCATTTCAATTCTGTCATAAAGGAGAAAGGATTTATTATTGTTCAGTTCATTGATGTGTACACACTTTAAAATATGAAGGGTCGGGATTCGAAAATAATGTATATTCCAACGAGCGAGGCAGGCGTATAGCTTTCCGAAATTACAACAGCCAAAGAAAAAAATCTACATTTCATTGTACCACTTTGATTCTCATCTCAATGACATATTCTTACCTTATGTTTTTTATTTCCACTGGCGATTACTAATTATAGTTATGAAAAAAAACGCTTGGCCTTATTAGATCTGTTTGCACAAGCAACCGATCATGAGAGAGTTTTCGGGGGAGTTCAAAAACTTTTCGTTAACTTGCAAAGACAATACATTATTTAGAAAGCTGAAAAATATCGGATGGTGTACTAAAGTATAGAAAGGAAATCGACCACACATGAGCACAAATGATGGTTGGAACTGCAGAATCGGTTCCAACCTCATTCAATCAGAGGAAATACAGGAGAAAAGTAGAAGAAACATTGCTACGTCAAGCAAAAGATAACTTCTGGACATGCCTGCACTGATTCGCTGAATGCAAGAACAATAATGCGGTTGCATTTTGTTACAATTGCCGTGGAAGAATCAATGAGGATTGTACTCCTTATGACGAATCACACAACAGCGAAAAAGAACTGAAATACATACTAAATCAAGTGAGAAGAATTATTACTTTTCATTCAAATGAGTTTGAAAATTTTCATTGAATTAGTCAAAATGATGGGACATAAAAGGGGATAATTGTGTATGTGTGTGTGTCGGTGCGTGTGTTTAATACATGTTTTTTCGAGACATTGAGAATAAAAACACAAAAAAATCGCCCTAAGCTACAGTTGTTTCTACATACCGTCTACACAATTTGCACAAATATTCCCGTCCGATGAGTGGTTTCTTAGGCAGGGTGTATTTCAGTTTTTCTTCTTCTTCGCTGTCTAATTCGCCATAAGGAGTGCAATCCTCATGGATTTTTCCGGAGCAATTGTAACAAACTGCGATCACGTCATTGTTCTTGCATTCGCCCAAACAGTACAGACATTTCCAGAAGTTGTCTTCTGCTTCACGTAGCAATGTTTCTGCTATTTTACTCCTGTAGTTCCTCGGATTGAATGAAATATCCATGGATGACCCGGAACCAATGCGATTCATGTAATACATAAGATAAATGCCGCAGTTCCAACCATCATTTGTGTTCTGATGTGGTCGATTTCCTTCGTAGACATTAATAGACCATTCGATTTTTTTCAGCTTTCCAAATGATGTATTGTCTTTGCAAGCTTTCAAAAAGTTTCCGAATTCACTGAAAACTCTCTCACAATCGGTTGCTTCTGCGAACGGATCTAGTAAGGTTAAGCGTTCGTTTTTTATATCAACAATTAGTAGTCGCCAGTGGAAATTAAAAACATAAGGTAAGAATAGAATGTCATTGAGAGGGGAATCAAAGTTGTACAACGAAAAGTAAGTTTTTCTTCTTTGGCTGTTATAATCTCCGATAGCTGTGCGCGTGTCGTCCGTTGGCATGTACATTATTTTCGGATCCCAACCCTTCATATTTGTAAGAGCGTACGCATCAATGACCTGACCATTCACAAATCCTTTTTCTTCTAAGATTGAATTGAAATGTTTACAGGAAATGTAAAATTCCTTTGCGGCTGAGGTTATTTCTTTAAAAGTCTTATATTTTCCAACTTTAATCAGGTTTGATCTAGAGCCTGTGTAGTATTCAATATTGTCAATTAATCCATTTGCCAAATAATGAAATTCTTCCCCTCTATGTAATCTCTTCTTCAGGTTCTCGATCTCCTCTTCGTCTTCTGATGTGATAACATTATCTGTTTCTAGACTTTTTGAAATCACATTATGTACCCTAATCCTCTTTACACATTTTTTTGTACTTGTAGAAGACTGTTTTCTCTTATTTTTTCTTACTTCTTTCCCTCTAAAATTTCCAACCGTGGATGCAATGAATGTCGTGGGTACAATAAATTCGGGGTTATGTGCCGATGCTGTTTCACGTTTTTCAAGGTTTTCTTCCGCTGCTTCTGTGGTCTGCTTAATTTTTATCATTCGCTGCATTTTTTGCCTAATGTTTTTCCCTAACAGGCGGACTTGCGCGGCTTTCGGTAAATTTATTTTTTCCTCCTTCGTTTCTGTCTTTTCCGATTTCGATTCTAAAATTTTTTGCACCATACGCTTAATTTCTTCACCTTGGAAGTGGCTTTCCCTCCTAACTGTCTGCTTTCCCCGTCGCCATACATCTTTTACGAATGGATTAGAAGCAGTTTCCGGATAACGCGGCTTTTGTGGCGCATGTACATGCGATTTAGTATGTGCACTTGATCCTAAATTGGCTTCTGCTACCAGAGATTCAACGTAATCTTTTAATTTACGTACCGTTTGTCCAATAGAGTTATTCTTTTGTTTCTTCAGTATGTTAATCTTCACAACTTTTTGGTGAGCCTCAACATAAGCATTGCTAGCTCGTGAGATGTCCTTATCAATTAAATTGAGCATAAGTGAACCACCTATCGGGATGTATGACATAAATTCAATTGTGAAATATTCAGCAAATTCAGGCGCATAAAATTCATTTGTTACCTCCTCCATGGTAGTTTCTTCTGCATTAAACAGACTCTCAATTCTTATTAACTTAGCGTAATATCTTTTGTAGAATTTCGATTGAACGTACACTGCTTTGTTCTTCCGGTACAGTATATCATATTCTTTTTCAATCTGTAATTCTTGCATCGTTTCTTCTATACAAATAACTTCCTCGCTCAAGCTATTAATGTCTTTTTCTCGTTCTGCTGCCTTTGTTGTAAAAAATAGTACAACTTGTTCTGCTTTTACTTTGTCCTTTGTTAGCAAAATCCTTAAAAAGTCTTCAAAAAACGCGTCAAGTTCGGTTATATCCCTGCATAAAAAAATCAGACTGACGCAATCCATGAAGAAGTTCTTGACATTCATTTGATTAGGGAACTGTTTTTTTGTTGTGTTGGATATTCTGTGTAGCACATGCGCTATGCAGGTCAACAAATACGTGATGTCTACGGGAATTCTGCCATTTACAACATATTCGTAAGCCATATTCAAATATTGGACAATTGACATCTTATTCCAGACATCCACAATTGCATTCATTGATGCCCAAGACCAATCTACAACAACTCCATCAAAAAAAGGCCAAATGCCGCCTGTTACTCTAATTATAAAATTTTTAAATTGTAACAGAAAAATAGTGAGAGATTCGGTGTCATGGTCTGCAGTGTTGAGTTCAGCTACCGGCATTGTTGACTCCGCGATCCGACAAACTATGGAGTAAAGGTGCAATGCATTACACTTTACTCCTGTTGGTTTCCGCACTAGTGCACCTGTCGAATCCATGTGTGCAATTCGAACCTTTTTTTCTTTATTAAAGTCACCAAGTACTGCTTTCAATTGGGCTTCAGTGTACATAGTTGCTCTTGGGTTTAGGGCTACATGTCTGAGATAGGGATCTTTCAACTTATTTTCCTCGATCCACAATTGATTGAGATCTTCAATGTCTTTACTTTGCAGCTTCAATCGTGTTGCACTATAAATTTCAGATTTTATTTTGTGCATTACGTGAACACTTCTTAAATTTTGAGGATGTCCATTATTCCACATATCAAAGTCTACATTTTTTATGGCTTCAAGTTGAAAATTCCTCATGGAACGATGTTTTAAATGTTCCTTAAGGCTACTTCGCTCTTTGCCACGAGCTTGTACAAATTTAATGTGTCCACTTTCTTTATGCTTGCTAAGCAATTCCGAATTTCTCGTTATATTTAAGGTAGTCATAGATTCATTCAAATTTTCAATTTCAAATTTAAAGGTTTGGACGTGTAGGTCACGCCTTGAACACGTTGCGTACCCTACTATGTTGTTCGCTACTTTTTGGTTCCATCTAATGGAACGAAAACTTAATTGGCAAGGACACTCTAAGTTTTCCAAAAAAACTGACCTTACGGTTTTGCGAATACTTTCACGATCAAAATATTGGCTGTGCTCATCCTTCCACATTGATGCAGGAACATAATGATTTGAAATTGAAACCCCATATTTTTCGTCCGTTTTCTGTTTCTTTTCCTGTTCTCCCTCTGTAGGTCCGATATTTTTCAATCCCTCCTCGTCCCCATTGCTTTCTTCGCTTCCTTCCCTTTGTGAAACACTTGACTTCTTTTCTATTTCCACGTTTTGCAGACCTATTTCTGAGAATTCTGTAAAATGCTCATGACCGTCGTAATAATGTAGTAGGTCTTCATT
>NC_046661.1:104797059-104799236 GCF_010883055.1 Belonocnema kinseyi | reverse complement strand
AATTAAAAACCGGAAGTTTTCATTGTACCGAAATCAATGACTTTTTATACTAAACTCGCGAAAACTCGGCTTCTGTTCGAGGAAATGATCTCGTTTTTTTTTTCTCCAAATAGGAAAGCCGCCCCTGATGCCAATTATGTTTTGAAAGTAGATTTATTTTTATATTTGCAACATAAAAATTATTGCAAATCATTATTGTCAGGAATCGTTTCCTCAGACTTTGATGGACAAAAGTCTCCAGGGAAGTTTCGCGGACAGACAACTTCCAGTGGCAAACTTGTTCCTTGATGTTTAAGAAAAACTTTGACCAAATTTGAGCTAAATCGTTCTTTTTGTTTAAGAGATGTAAACGATTTTTTATTGCCGCGCGCGCACTCGACTCGAGTCGACCAACGCCCTCTTACCGATCACAGTCATCTAGAATAGGAATTTACTTTTCATAACCGCCCACAGGTCGTATTTTTAAACCGATTCAAAAGTTTTTTTTTTAGAAATGTTCAGCATTCAATTTTTAAGAGAATTATGTTTTGAGATTTTTAATTCTTTATCACTGAGCAAGAATATATGAATAAATAAAAGTGAAAAAATTGGCCATTTCAGCTTTGTTAATTTTTATCTCAAGAAAAAATACAGAAAAAGTTGTATATTTAAAGCTATAAAAACTAAACCGAAAATTAAAACACTTAAAAGGAAACTATTTAAAATTTTTTAATTATTAATTCACACTATCGTAATCAACGTTCCTAGTTGATAAATGAATCAACAAATTTGTAAATTTTCGAAATTATATTACTTTTGACAATTTTATAATAAACACTTTTTTTATTAGAAGTTAAATTATTTTAATATTGATACAATACAATCTAATTTATTTTTTTATTTTTTTATAGATCCAAATCTTTTTAAACCTTTTAAAATAGTATCTTGCAATGATTTTTTCAAAACAAAACAAAAAAAAATTAATTTTGCCACGGTGGTTTTAAATATCTTTTCCGGTGGCACCTACCCCACTGGGAAAACTTGCTTTATAACAAGTAAAATTAACACTATATTTAACTCGGAAAAAAGTGTATAAAGGTGTTCACATTGACGATTTTATGATTTTGAAAGGCTCAGGATGGTTTTCAATACGGAACCATTCTGAAGCATACAAATTTATGTCATTAATTTTTACATTCTTATCAGAGATGGTATTAGATTTACGAAAAAATTGCCCCCCCCCCGCAGTTTTTTTTAAATATTCACGTTTAAAGGCCCCCTGAATACGAAATCAGATTTTTATCAATATGTCTTTATGTATGTCTTTACGTGTGTATGTATGAAAATTAAAAATTTTTTAAGTTCTTTAGCCAGCTATTTTGGATAAAAAGTAAAAAAGTTAGCGCATTTTAAATATTTTGAGAGCCTTTTTCCAAAATTCAAAAATTCTCTGTACGCATATTCATAGTATTTAAAAAGTCGAACAATTTATCCAAATTACTTTTTTCATAAAACCAAAAATTATCAGAGTTAAAGCATTTTAAAAAATTCAAAAAACACATGACAATGAACATTTTAAGCCAAATAACGCACGATATGGAAAGATTCAAGAGAAGAAAAATGTTGTTTTTTGAAAGCCCTACAAGATTTTCATAACGGCTTTTCGAATTTTTTTGAAAAATCAAAAACTCGAATTTTTACAGCATACAAAATAATACAAAATCCAGAAATTACATTTTTCGGCCAAACTGTGCAAAATACGGTAAAAGATAAGTAGATAAAAATTGTGCATTTGAAAAAGATCTTCAAATTTGTTATGTCTTTTAATTTCTTTTTTGTCTTCTGTATATTTGTAGGGTTTGAAAAGAGGATGTTTCGGAAAGGATAGGAGATGAAACTTTTTTTTGATATTTTTAAACATCACATGAAACTATTCTACCATATAAAATTTTAGGTCTGGAAGTTGGAAAATTTTTTATGATTTTTTTTATTTTTAAGAGTTGAAGTAGGGTTTGTTCCTGAAGAGATAGGGGTACGGCAACTTCTGCGTTTAATTTTGGCGCCAAAAATGTTGTGATCAGCACTAATATTTTAGATCTAGAAGTTATGTTATTTTTTATGATTTTGTTTATTCTTTTGGGTCGAATTGGGATGTGTGGCGGAGGTGCTAGAAAGACGGTGCGCGCTCACATTTGCAT
>NC_046661.1:104794686-104796959 GCF_010883055.1 Belonocnema kinseyi | reverse complement strand
AACTTATGCATTTGAAAAAGATCTTCAAATTTGTCATGTCTTTTAATTTCTTTTTTGTCTTCTGTATATTTGTAGGGTTTGAAAAGAGGATGTTTCGGAAAGGATAGGAGATGAAACTTTTTTTTGATATTTTTATACATCACATGAAACTATTCTACCATATAAAATTTTAGGTCTGGAAGTTGGAACATTTTTTATGATTTTTTTTATTTTTAAGAGTTGAAGTAGGGTTTGTTCCTGAAGAGATAGGGGTACGGCAACTTCTGCGTTTAATTTCGGCGCCAAAAAATGTTGTGATCAGCACTAATATTTTAGGTCTAGAAGTTATGTTATTTTTTATGATTTTGTTTATTCTTTTGGGTCGAATTGGGATGTGTGGCGGAGGTGCTAGAAAGACGGTGCGCGCTCACATTTGCATCCGCGCGATGAGAATGTGCCCGCGAGGCAGACTGATTAGGACTAATTTTTCCTTTCATATATCTGTTATGCAATATTTAAAATTTATTACTTACCTTTTGAAGCAAGTCAGCAGTTAGATTCCCGTCATATGTGCACTTTGATTCATTTAAAATAACGTTGGCGAACGCCTCTAAACATCGTTTCTCCGACATGATAAAAACCAGTGAAATACAAAATTCAAAATGTATTTTTCCGATTAAGTGGAGTTTTTAAGACTTCCAAGTTATACTAATCTTAGTATAAAAATCAATTACTCAATATAATAAGTCATAAAATAAAATACACAGAAGAACTATAATAAAATACGACAGAAAACACTACAGAAAACTTGAATAAATCTTAATGCAAACTACATTTATATGTGACTTCTTACGAAAATTGCGTGCACATTCGAAGGATGCCTAAACGAATATGAGGTTTTTGAAGAAACAAAATATCAACAAGGTAAAAGATGGATCTATTTAGACACATATAAACATTCAATCCTGTGCATCTAGCGACACATTTTTCTTGGAAGTCAGCCAGGACGAATTTTGCCTAGTCCTCGTGTTTTGCATCTTCCAAAACAATCTACGAACGCTCCTATAGAAATGTATATATATTTTTAGCAGCCGAAAATAATTCTTACTTTTTAGGAAATTATAGTAAATAAAATCATACTTTTTAAAGCTAAGCCCTCGTATTTCTTGATATACAGTGATGCTTATATAGAGGAGACAACTACAGTTTATACCTTTTAATGAATTTTCCAAATATAGTTAGGGTTGAATGGGGTGAGTTCCACATGAGATATGGGGATAAAACTTTTTTCCTGCTTTTTTGGCATCAACAGAAAACGGGGTGAGTGG
Source organism: Belonocnema kinseyi (assembly GCF_010883055.1). Taxonomy (NCBI): domain Eukaryota; kingdom Metazoa; phylum Arthropoda; class Insecta; order Hymenoptera; family Cynipidae; genus Belonocnema; species Belonocnema kinseyi. The sequence goes on along the minus strand of NC_046661.1, from coordinate 104,795,652 downwards.
GGTGAGTTCCACATGAGATATGGGGATGAAACTTTTTTCTGCTATTTTGGCATCAACAGAAAACCATATCAGCAAAAACCTGGAGTATTTTTTAATTAGGTTGATTTTATTGAATATTCAAAATATACTTAGGGGTGAGTGGGGTGAGTTCCACATGAGATATGGGGATGAAACTTTTTTCCTACTTTTTTGGCGTCAACAGAAAACCATATCAGCAAAAACCTGGAATATTTTTTAGTTAGGTTGATTTTATTGAATATTCAAAATATACTTAGGGGTGAGTGGGGGGATTTCCACATGAGATATGGGGACAAAACTTTTAGCCTACGTTTTTGGCGTCAACAGATTACCATATCAGCAAAAGCCTGGCGTAGTTTTTAATTAGGTTGATTTTATTGAATTTTCAAAATATACTTAGGGGTGAGTGGGGTGAGTTCCACATGAGATATGGGGATGAAACTTTTTTCCTACTTTTTTGGCGTCAACAGAAAACCATATCAGCAAAAACCTGGAATATTTTTTAGTTAGGTTGATTTTATTGAATATTCAAAATATACTTAGGGGTGAGTGGGGGGATTTCCACATGAGATATGGGGATAAAACTTTTTTCCTATTTTTTTTTGGCGCCAACAGAAAACCATATCAGCAAAAACCTGGCATATTTTTTAATTAGGTTGATTTTATTGAATTTTCAAAATATACTTAGGGGTGAGTGGGGTGTGTTCCACATGAGATATGGGGATGAAACTTTTTTCCCGCTTTTTTGGCATCAAAAGAAAACCATTTCAGCAAAAACCTGGCTTATTTTTTAATTAGGTGGATTTTATTGAATTTTTAAAATATACTTAGGGGTGAGTGGGGTGTGTTCCACATGAGATATGGGGATGAAACTTTTTTCCTACTTTTTTGGCGTCAACAGAAAACCATATCAGCAAAAACCTGGCGTATTTTTTAATTAGGTTGATT
>NC_046661.1:104792577-104794586 GCF_010883055.1 Belonocnema kinseyi | reverse complement strand
CATGTGGAACTCACCCCACTCACCCCTAAGTATATTTTGAAAATTCAATAAAATCAACCTAATTAAAAAATACGCCAGGTTTTTGCTGATATGGTTTTCTGTCGACGCCAAAAAAGTAGGGAAAAAGTTTCATCCCCATATCTCATGCGGAAGTCCCCCTTCTCACCCCTAAGTATAAATTGAAAATTCGTTAAAATCAACCTAATTCAAAAATACGCCAGGTTTTTGCTGATATGGTTTTCTGTTGATGCCAAAAAAGCAGGAAAAAAGTTTCATCCCCATATCTCATGTGGAACTCGCCCCACTCACCACCCCTAAGTATATTTTGAATATTCAATAAAATCAACCTAATTAAAAAATACGCCAGGTTTTTGCTGATATGGTTTTCTGTTGAGGCCAAAAAAATAGGAAAAAAGTTTCATCCCCATATCTCATGTGGAACTCACCCCACTCACCCCTAAGTATATTTTGAAAATTCAATAAAATCAACCTAATTAAAAAATACGCCAGGTTTTTGCTGATATGGTTTTCTATTGATGCCAAAAAAGCAGGAAAAAAGTTTCATCCCCATATCTCATGTGGAACTCACCCCACTCACCCCTAAGTATATTTCGAAAATTCAATAAAATCAATCTAATTCAAAAAAAGCCAGGTTTTTGCTGATATGGTTTTCTGTTGACGCCAAAAACGTAGGAAAAAAGTTTCATCCCCATATCTCGTGTGGAACTCACCCCACTCACCACCCCTAAGTATATTTGAAAATTCAATAAAATCAACCTAATTGAAAAATACGCCAGGCTTTTGCTGATATGGTTTTCTGTTGACGCCAAAAAAGCGGGAAAAAAGTTTCATCCCCATATCTCATGTGGAACTCACCCCACTCACCCCTAAGTATATTTTGAAAATTCAATAAAATCAACCTAATTAAAAAATACGCCAGGTTTTTGCTGATATGGTTTTCTATTGATGCCAAAAAAGCAGAAAAAAAGTTTCATCCCCATATCTCATGAGGAACTTACCCCACTCACCCCTAAGTATATTTTTAAAATTCAATAAAATCAACCTTATTAAAAAATACGCCCGATTTTTGCTGGTATCGTTTTCTGTTGATGCCAAAATAGCAGAAAAAAAGTTTTATCCCCATATCTCATGTGGAACTCCCCCTTCTCACCCCTAAGTATATTTGAAAAATTCAATAAAATCAACCTAATTAAAAAATACGCCAGGTTTTTGCTGATATGGTTTTCTGTTGACGCCAAAAAAGAAGGAAAAAAGTTTCATCCCTATATCTCATGTGGATATAATTTCAGATTTTATTTTGTGCATTACGTGAACACTTCTTAAATTTTGAGGATGTCCATTATTCCACATATCAAAGTCTACATTTTTATGGCTTCAGGTTAAAAATTCCTCATGGAACGATGTTTTAGATGTTCCTTTAGGCTATTTCGCTCTTTGCCACGAGCTTGTTCAAATTTAATGTGTCCACTTTCTTTATGCTTGCTAAGCAATTCCGAATTGCTCGTTAAGTTTAAGGTAGTCATAGATTCATTGAAATTATCAATTTCAAATCTAAAGGTTTGGATGTGTAGGTCACGCCTTGAACACGTTGCGTACCCTACTATGTTGTTCGCTACTTTTTGGTTCCATCTAATGGAACGAAAACTTAATTGGCAAGGACACTTTAAGTTTTCCAAAAAAATTGACCTTACGGTTTTGCGAATACTTTCACGATGAAAATATTGGCTGTGCTCATCCTTCCGCATTGATGCAGGAACATAATGATTTGAAATTGAAACCCCATATTTTTCGTTCGTTTTCTGTTTCTATTCCTGTCCTCCCTCTGTAGGTCCGATATTTCTCAATCCCTCCTCGTCCCCATTGCTTTCTTCGCTTCATTCCCTTTTTGAAACACTTGACTTCTTTTCTATTTCCACGTTTTGCAGACCTATTTCTGAGAATTCTGTAAAATGCTCATGACCGTCGTAATAATGTAGTAGGTCTTCATT
>NC_046661.1:104790574-104792477 GCF_010883055.1 Belonocnema kinseyi | reverse complement strand
GAAACACTTGACTTCTTTTCTATTTCCACGTTTTGCAGACCTATTTCTGAGAATTCTGTAAAATGCTCATGACCGTCGTAATAATGTAGTAGGTCTTCATTTTGATCTTCATCTTCAGTTTGATTGTCCTCCTTTTCATTTTTTATTAGAGATTTAACTTCTATCTCTTTATCGGGAAGAGGTGAATTATTCTCATAGCAGTTCCAAGTATTTTGATCCTGATCTGGCATGTATTCATGACTCTTCAATGAATTTTTGAGTTGCTGATCTATTTCTTGGATTTCCGTCAAACTTCCATCTTCGTAATCCTTCATTGAATTTTCTTCGCAGCATGTTTCTAGTTCTTCTTTATTTTTTTGTCTATTCTTATTAGCTTTCTTCCACTCTTTATAAGCTTCAACCATTTCTTCATCTACACCAAATTCAAAAGCATTCAAATTTCTATGCTGAATTGGGTGATTAATTAAGCTGGCCTGATGTAAAAAACCTTCCCTTTTGTTTGTTGTGCAGAGTCTGTTTTATATTGAAGTACCTCAAAATGACCACTTCTTTCATGTCCGGTAAATAAAACCATGATATGCTCTGTAGGAATGCATTTTTCTCGCGGCGGACAAACCTCTCCTATTACTTTAAAACAGTTATTCGCAACCTTTTTGTACACTACAACTTTTACCTCATACAAAAGTGCAAATATGACTATCTCAAAATCTGTTCCCATAACTGTATCCTTTCCCATAGTTGTGCGATAGTGTTCTGCATTGTTATAAAAAAAATCAACACATGTGGCATATAATACGTCGACATGATCTTCCCAATTATCTTCCACGTAGTCCACTATTTTTTTTACGTATCTCTGCGTAACGATGTTCATTACCCCATAGAGCATAAGAAAAGCTACGAAACAGACAATTACCATCATCCTTTATTGGCACAATTCGCAGTTGTCGGGATTGTAGTGCTTCTTCTTTAATCTCCTCTTTCATGTTCTCCTCAAAAGCAACTTTATCCTGGTTATGAGAGATCTTCATGATTTTTTTTTTGAAGCTGAAATACGAGTATCTGTGTTTTCTCGTACCCTGTTCTCTTTCCTTGCCACGCTCACTTCTTTTTTCGTCGTTTTATTTTTCTCTGCGATTTCAGCATTTTTGATTTGGTCAATCTCCTTGTATACTTCTATGAGGTTGAATCTGGCATCTCGAGCTGAAGTTTCTGAGCGCTGCAGCAACACTTCAACGGCCGTGCGAAAGGGGACATTTTTTGCCCATATTTTACGCAGTTTTGTTTTCAATTTCAAGTTGTAAGCCACTTTCATCTTGAGGGCGACCTTTAAACAGTAAGAAACAAAAAATATTTTCACTTAAACGGCAGAGGGTTTCACAGCTTCAGTTGTTTAATTTTTATGACCGGAAATGTGTTTCTGTTTGTAGAACCACCCACCGAAGATATTTACACATAAATCTGTCCTGGGTCGGATTTTAGGACGCACGTGATTTTTTTATATTATTTTTCTTATCACTGAACTACATCTATTATCGACTGAACAGGGTGGCCACTATTTTTAAATCTTTATGTCCCGGCTTTCTATCAGTTCTTCGGGTAAATATTCGTAATTTCTTCCGGTAAAGAAAAAAATTGACTCTCTTTTCTAAACTATCCGTTTTTTACATATACAGGGTGGGCCATTTTAATCGACGCACCCGAATTTCCCGGTTTCTAAGAGGGATTACAAAAAAATAGTCTACTTTGCAAAAAAAGAAATTAAATTTTAAAAAGTTTGTAATTTCTGTCCACTATTTAATTAGATGCCGTGAAAAATGTTGCTTGTACATGAAACACTTTGATAAGAGAATTCAATGGGCCGTATTTGGCTGATATCACAACCACAAAAATAAAGTTGTTTTCT
>NC_046661.1:104789251-104790474 GCF_010883055.1 Belonocnema kinseyi | reverse complement strand
ATGCCGTGAAAAATGTTGCTTGTACATGAAACACTTTGATAAGAGAATTCAATGGGCCGTATTTGGCTGATATCACAACCACAAAAATAAAGTTGTTTTCTGCTCTGGGGTTCAGACCACATTTATTATATGTTTTTCGGGTCGCTGCCACCGAATCCAAGTCCCTTTCAGCCCATCAAGTCAGGTTTTATAAATAATTTCAAATAGTCTTCAGAGCCACATAAAAATAAAAAAAATAGTTTTGGCTTAGGGATCAGCCCATTTTTACAAATGACAGGTAGATAGAATTGAGGTGACGGACGCAATAAATTGTTAGGTGCTCGAAACCGCGAAGAAGGATTGTCCACTCGGGACAATCTATAAATAAAAAAATGTGACAAAAATTAAAATATATATATATACCTTCGTATTCAGCTTGATGCGGCCGACAAATTAATTTCATGAAAATTTTACATTTGACAATTATTACTCAAGATAAACGCCGTCCTTGAGGGTCATACGTAACCCAGGCGACTTTTCGAGTTCGAATTTCATACACTCAAAAAAACTGTCTAGTTAAATCAACTATAATTCTGGTTACTCCTACCAGAAAGATAGTAAGAGCATATCTAAACAGAATTCTGGTTAATTTATCCAGAAATTTTTTTTAGTGTAGGGAAGAAAGAATGATTTAAAACAGAAACAAAATTTTGTATGTATTTAAAAAAAAATGGAATGATAAAATAGAGGATCTGAATAATAACTTAGAATTTTCAACTTATTTTTTAATCGCAAAGTGTATTGGTGGTAGAGGGAAGAACACAGGTGACCCATTCGGACGGCGTAGGACTAAAAATAACAAGGACGGCGGAAGGCTACTAATCTTAATGAGAAATACAGATGGATCATTGTCACATAGTTTAAGTTTTCATGTCCCTAAAATATATCACAAATTTTAAGCCTTAAATAGCTTTATTCGAAAGAAGAATTCCGCAGATGAATTCAAGTAAATTAAAAAAAGGAAACACTCTACTGATTTAAAATATGAGTGAATTTAGTGAATTAAAATCAATTTTTTAACACTCAGGCCGCAAAATGCGCGTTTTGGATGCCTATTAGCGGGAGCAAAAACAGTCTTTCTCTCCCTCCTTATAATAGGGAAAGAAAGTCAGCTGATCCATAAGAAGTACATTATGACAGACAGAGACAGAGCGATGCGTAAATATGAGGTTATGTACCTTTCT
>NC_046661.1:104787501-104789151 GCF_010883055.1 Belonocnema kinseyi | reverse complement strand
GACCTGCGATGTTCAAAGTTCTCTTGTACGCTTCTCTTTTTGCTTTTTGGGCAGCCTGAATTTCATCATTCCACCACGCATCACCAGACACTCTTCCTACAATTGCGGTACCACACACTTCGATCGTGCATCTAACAAGGATATCCCGTAACATTGTCCAGGCGCCCTCTAAATCTTTGTTTTTTATAAAGCCCTCCCATGCTGCCCTATCTATGCTTTCGATTATCTTATTTTGGAAATCTATTCGCACATCCGGTTTCTGTAGGTTCTCAATTTTGATTCGCGTTTGTTTTGCTTTCTTGGGTCTCTTTTTTCTCCAACCTCGACCCAAGTTAATTTTTGAGATCAGAAGGTAATGATCAGTATTGCATTCAGAACCCCTCATGACCCTTGTATCTTTGACTAACTCTCTAAGTCTTTCATCCGCAACAACAAAGTCAATTATACTGCGGCTATTTCCTTTAGACCAGGTGTACATGTGGATCATTTTATGCCTAAACTAAGTATTTGTAATAAACAGACCCCTTTCTAAGCATGGACCAACTAATTTATCTCCGTTATAGTTTGTTTTTGGATCCCCAAAATTACCTAAAACTCTTTCTGTGTCCTGATTTTGGATGCCCACCCAACCGTTCATGTCTCCTAGTAGAATTATTCTTTCCCCATGTTCGCAGATGTTTAATGTGTCATTTAAAGTGTCCCAGAAGGCGTCTTTTACTTCTCTGGGATCACTATCAACCGGCGCGTAGCATGCTATAATAAATAGTCTTCTGATTCCTACTTTCATTCTAGCCCACAGCAGTCTGGGAGACACGAAGCCATGGTCTCCGAGATGCTGCTTTTCTCTTTCATTCAAAATGAAACCTACTCCTTGTTTACCATGTGATTCACAGTCTACTCCTGACCATATTTCAAATCCGCCTTTCAACACGCCGTTTTTTATGTCTTAAGTTTCGCATCCCTTTTTCTTTGTTGCGGGCACACATAAAATATCTAGTTTCTTCACGTCCATAGTTTCACGCAATTCTTTTACCTTGAGATCATTTACTCCCCTAGCATTCCAAACACCCAGTCTACATTCGTAGCCTGAAACATGACCTTTAGATTTTCCGTGTGCATGTCTTTTGTCGTTAAAAGTTCCAGTCCTTTCCGAGGCTTTTTTGTAGTTTGTATTATTCATTGTTTAGATTATACGCCCAACTAACACCTTTATGCAATAAGTTTATTTTCTGAGTCGAAATCATGTCAAAGTTAAGTATCAAATCGTCATATGGTGGAGATTGTAGTTCTAACGTCAGTCCCACCAAAAACTTCAGTTAATAAGGGAGGGTTGGGAGAGGGGGGGAGTAGAACTGGAACCGAGAGAGTCATCTTGGGTTTGTGTTTTTGTTTTCATGCTGAGAAGGTCACCAGCCTTCAGCAGGTTGTGATATATGGAAGTTAGTATCCGGCCGTCTTCTCAGACCGTCACCAAAGAATTGCTATGAATTACTTATCTTTTAGTACGTTTCCGGATTTCCCTGCATATCTCATCACTGCATATCGAATCACAATTTTAAGAAAGTGCATTTATACCAAATTGAAAATTTTCTATTTTGCTTTTTCTCCAACCGAGTATATAAGAGACCGCTCTCTTTCAGATTTTCCACG
>NC_046661.1:104786379-104787401 GCF_010883055.1 Belonocnema kinseyi | reverse complement strand
GTATTCAGCTTGATGCGACCGACAAATTTATTTCATGAAAATTTTACATTTGACAATTATTACAAAAAATTCTTTTTTGTGTGACTGTGTATTCGTTGATCTTATGGAAAATTGCGGAACAATAACCTCCGTCTTTTAATGGCCCCCTAATTTTCTGATTTGTCAATGAACAATTCCACAAAATTGTTTGTATCACTATTAGTTCTCTTCCAACATAAATATCAATTACGTTTCATTCTGCTTTTTCGTTTTTCAATCCTTTTACTTTTTTTAAAAATTGTAACCCTTCGCCGTCCTTGAGGGTCATACGTAATCCAGGCGACTTTTCGAGGTCGAATTTCATACACTCAAAAAAACTGTCTAGTTAAATCAACTATAACTCTGGTTGCTCCTACCAGAAAAATAGTAAGAGCATATCTAAACAGAATTCTGGTTAATTTATCCAGAATTTTTTTTTAGTGTAGGGAAGAAAGAATGATTTAAAACAGAAACAAAATTTTGAATATATTTTAAAAAAATTGAATGATAAAATAGAGGATCTGAATATTAACTTAGAATTTTCAACTTATTTTTTAATCGCAAAGTGTATTGGTGGTAGAGGGAAGAACACAGGTGACCCATTTGGACGGCGTAGGACTAAAAATAACAAGGACGGCGGAAGGTTACTAATCTTAATGAGAAATACAGATGGATCATTGTCACATAGTTTAAGTTTTCATGTCCCTAAAATATATCACAAATTTTAAGCCTTAAATGGCTTCATTCGAAAGAAGAATTCCGCAGATGAATTCAAGTAAATTAAAAAAAAGGAAACACTCTACTGATTTAAAATATGAGTGAATTTAGTGAATTAAAACCAATTTTTTAACACTCAGGCCGCAAAATGCGCGTTTTGGATGCCTATTAGCGGGAGCAAAACCAGTCTTTCTCTCCCTCCTTATAATAGGGAAAGAAAGTCAGCTGATCCATAAGAAGTACATTATGAGAGACAGAGACAGAGCGATGCGTAAATATGAGGTTAT
>NC_046661.1:104772682-104786279 GCF_010883055.1 Belonocnema kinseyi | reverse complement strand
AAATCCGAATCACAGCCAAAAACAGGTATTTTCGTTAAAACAGTTGAATTTTCAACAATATAGATAGATTTTCACTTGAGAAGAAAATGTCAAGCAACTAAACAGATCAATTTTCAATCAGACATATGTAACTCCCAATTAAAAGAATTGAATTTTCCACCGAATAAAAAGAACTTTTAAACGAAAAGGATAAATGTTGACAGAATTGTCGAATTTTGAAGAAAATGATTCAGTTTTGAGCCAGGTAGTATAATTTTTGACAAAAAAATAACCATTAACAACAAATTTCATTGTAGGCGTCGCGACTAGAAAGAATAAGTATGCACACATATTCATATACACACACACACAAATACGCATGTGCATATACATATATATATATATACATCTTTTCTTGTGTGATTATTTTAGGCATATATCTTTGAATTTACAATAAAAAGCGAGCCCCCCCCCCCAGTTCAAAATCTCGGCGTTATTTTTAGTTTGTTGGTTTAAATTTCCTTTATTTTCTTTCTTTTATCGTGAAATTATAATAAATTATTATGAATTACTTATCTTTAAGTACGCTCCCGGATTTCCCAGTAACTGCATATCGAAGTTTTATAAAAAAAGCTATTAGGAGAAATTGTTCGTCTGATTGAATGCTATGAATATCCGTGCAGACATTTTTTGAATTTAAAAAAAAAGTGATCTCAAAAATGTTTAAAATACGCTCTCTTTTTGAATTTCCACCCAAAATGGCTGGCTAACGAACTTGACCTTCATTTTAGGACACTAAAAGAGTATACCAAATGCCAATTCAATCTGTCAATTCTTTCGAAAGTTATCGTGCTGACAAACTAAAAGTCTACACACACGCACACACACATACACACACAAATCTAATACCTTCTCTTGAAGAGAATGTAAAAATGTTTGCCCACATGCTTTTAATTTATACATTTTTATGAATTTTTATTCTGTACATGTAAGGAAATCATATTTGCAAAATAAATTTTAGAAACTCTATAAATAATTGTAACATTTTTTTCAAGACGTTTTCTTTCTATATGTCAATAAGGAAAATCAAACCTGGATAAAGTTATTTTCTATTCATAAGAATAAGCATTATGCCACATATGTAAATATCTTCAGTAATATATTCTTAGTTTGTTTTATTGCTGAGCTAACTCTCGAATCGTGAATTTCAATATCATTATCAATCAAGAACATTGCATAATGAGCTTTGTAAACGATCGAAACTATGAAGTTCTGGAAAATTTTCTTATATTCTTGCAAAGACTAAGGAATTCTATCTCAGTGGTAATAGTTTCTATGAAACTTTTGTAAATTTCTATAAACACTCTTTAAGAAGTTTTATAAAAATATTGACGAAACTTTACGAAAATATCTACGGATTTTTAATTCAGTTTAGACAAAAACTTAACTTTTATTATAGAGTTGCAGATATTCCAATTTTACTCCAAAAATTGTATTTTTTCATAATGGTGTGTCGAAATTTGCAGATTTCCCAACTACAAAGAAACTTCAGAAAATAGATTTTTTCAAATTTCTAATTATACCACTTTTGATAATTTCAACCATTTATTGATAATAAGTGCAGACAGGACCCTTTACCAGGAAAAGTATGGAACCTTATTTTTAAGTTGTTTTAACATCTTTAAATATTCAAGCAAGGAAATCGACAATAAACGTTGAAGAAATGACCTAACAGGGAAACTGTTTGAATTAATTCTAATGGTTCTTTGAACATCCCTTACACATTCAAGCGAAAAATCAAAATTTTGTAATAAGAAGAACCACAAGAGAGTTTTTATTATACTATTTCAAGGATTTTTATTAACATCCCCTGAACACTAAAAAAAGAAAATCGATTTTCTAACAAAGTAAATTATCGAAAATACGTGGCAGCAACGCACAGTGGGGTGAAATAGGAAAACAAGGGTCAAAATTACATTTATAACGCAATTATGCACCGATTTTAGATTTTTTAAATTGTTTATTTAATTTTTATTTTAATGCAAACTGCGAAAAAATGTCGATTTTTTTAATTTCATTTTTTATCTTCTAGATAAAATTTTTCTTATACTTCTTGTCTCTTGGCTTTAATGCACAGGGGCATAAGAAAGATAAAAAAAATTGTTAACTTGCATAGTTAATTCTTATAAACAAGCTGTATTAATAAATACTTGATATTAGGGGTTATTCGCCTTCAAAGTATATTTCTACTCTGAAATCGCTGCTTTCATCATTAGGATGATGCGTGAAAATTCAAATTTAAGAATAAATATTATTTGTGTATTTTATGATCAAATTATATAAACAAATGCACATTTTGGCCTTTTTTAGACGAAAAGAAACCTTTGTTTCTTCCGGCCTTAATGCAATTAAATGGCTAATGCTGTTTTCTAAATAAATTTTTGCTACTTATCAATATTTGTTTATTTTATTAACAAATTATATAAAAAATGCACATTTTGGGCGTTTTTAATCGAAAAGGAATCGTTTTTTTCTGACCTTACTGAAATTATATTGCCAATAATGTTTTCAATGGAAATTGAAACCTATCAATATTTGTTTATTTCATAAACAAATTATATGAATAATTGCATATTTTGGGCGATTTTAAGCGAAAAAAACGTTTTTCTTCTTTCCTTGCTAAAATGATATTGCCAATAACGTTTTCTGAAGAATTGCTAGGAACCCATCAATATTTGTTAATTTAATAAACAATTTATGTAAAAAAATGTACATTTTGGTTGTTTTTCAAGCGAAAAGAAATCATTTTTTCTTCTGACCTTGCTGAAATTTCACTGCTAATGATGCAAGAACAGAAAAAAAATTATTTCTTTTCGCTTAAAAACGCCCAGAATGTTCATTTGTTTATATAATTTATTTATAAAATAAACAAATATTGATGAGTGGCAACAATTTATTTAGAAAACAGCATTGGCAACTTAACTGCAACGAGGTCGGAAAAAACAAAGGTTTCTTTTCATCTAAAAACGACCAAAGTGTGCATTTTAGTTTATATAATTTCTTTATAAAACAAACATATAACATTTATTCTTAAATTTGAATGTCCACGCATCATCCTAACGATGAAAGCAAGCAATTTTGTCTAGAAGATAAAAAATGAAATAAAAAAATGTCCGCTGTTCGTCTCAAAATAAATATTAAATAAACAAAAAAAAAATAAAAATCTACTTTTACGATTTTCTGAAAATATTAAGTTCTGAATTTTAAAAAAATCTTAAATCGGTGAATAATTCCGTTCTAAACTTCATTTTGAACCTCGTTTTCCGAATTCACCTTACTGTGTGATGTGACGATCCAACATGTCAAGAATAACTGACCTATCTGGGTTTTAAGTTTACAGATTTTTATTGGACGTACATCCTCTAAAAAATAATGTTGTAAACTAGACTTGATAATTCATTTGTTAGGAAATATTGATTGTCTTGCTTGAATCCTTAAGGGATGTTAAAACAACCCTTAAAATAAACTCAAACACTTTTTCGGCTGGGATATGTCATCCACGTTCATTGTGAATTGATTTCCGATACCAAAAATGCAGTCAAGAAATTTTTAAGCAGTTTTCACTGTTACGAAATGTCGATTGCCTTACTTGAATACTTAACAGATGTTGAAACAACCCTTCAAATAAATTAAAAAATTTCTCCCGATAAAAGAAAGTTATTCACTTATTTTTATGCAATTTTTCGCTCTAATATTTGAATCAAAAAGTATTCTGTGCTTTGTTTTAAAAGCAGTAGATGCTTTGCAGCTGCCTGCATTATTACATAACGTTATTGTACATTATAACATTTCCATTACATCCTTTATTACATTTCTATTACATGATTAAACTGCTACTGTAGCCATACATAACATTATTTCTATGACCAATCACAGGGCTGCCACAACAATTATTTCAGTGACCAGTTAAGAATAAGCGTTTAATTAACATCATTTCTGTGATCAGTCGAAAGGGTGCCTTCCCCCCATGAGACGCTGGAAAGGGGTACGGATTTTATTAACATTATTTCTGTAACCAATAGAATTAGACAAATTTATTACCCCAAATTAAAAGTAGAGTTTTTAATAGATATTTGTAGAAAATTGTACATTTCCACTGAAATACCGTAAAGGACGCTGCAAAAAATTTACAGAAAATAGCTTTTTGTCAAAATGTCTAGTTCTACATTTTTTGTAATTTTAAAGCTGCAGATCAATAATTTGATAACATGTGATTTAAGAGTTATTTTGTTAAAGGAATCAAGGTCGTATCATTGTCCAAATCCTCATGGGGGCGGAAACACACCCGTTTTAATGGTCACACAAATAATTTTTGTCAAACCTGTACCCCATTTCAACGTCTCGCAGCGGATGGCCGGCAACCTTCTGTCAGTAGTCACATGAATAATGTTGGTCAAACCCCTCCTCCTTTCAAAAGTATCATAAGGGCAGAAAGTCACACTTTTTACTGGTTACAGAAATTATTTTTGTCAAACCTCTATCCCTTTTCAACTTCTTGTAGGCGCGCGAAGACATCTTTCTCTGACTATTCACAGAAATAATGTTGGTCAAACCCCTCCTCCTTTCGAAAGTAGCATAGGAGCAGAAAGTCACACTTTTTACTGGTTACAGAAATTATTTTTGTCAAACCTCTATCCCTTTTCAACTTCTTGTAGGCGCGGGAAGACATCTTTCTCTGACTATTCGCAGAAATAATGTTGGTCAAACCCGTCCTCCTTTCGAAAGTATCATAGGGGCAGAAAGTCACACTTTTTACTGGTCGCAGAAATAATTTTTGTCAAACCTCTATCCCTTTTCAACTTCTTGTATGCGCGGGGAGACATCTTTCTTTGACTATTCACAGAAATAATGTTGGTCAAACCCCTCCTCCTTTCAAAAGTATCATAGGGGCAGAAAGTCACACTTTTTACTGGTCACAGAAATAATTTTTGTAAAACCTCTATCCCTTTTCAACTTCTTGTAGGCGCGGGAAGACATCTTTCTCTGACTATTCACAGAAATAATGTTGGTCAAACCCCTACCCCTTTCCAAAGTCTCATGGGGGCGGAAATGTGCCTCGTTTTACTGATCACAGTTATAAATGTTGTCAAACCTATACGAAAAAGCGAAAAAGCATTTCTTCTACTAAAATACACTTCTCCGGTGTATAGTTGGTAAATTTACAAACTCTCAACTTCCCAGTGTGGAAAATACTAACGAATCACACCGAGGAGATGTGTAAGTCTTAATCCAAACTTAAAGTTTCACTAAAAGTGTGAAATCAAACACTAAGCCGGAGCGAGAATAGTACATTTCGATACGTGTGTGTAAGGTGATTATTTAGCGTATGAGACATTTTCCGCACTAGAGAAGGGAGTGAGAAAAGTCTTATTCGCTCAAAATCACCTCTCACACAAATATCGAACAGTATTTGATACCACGGAAGCCGAGAAAATCTTGTTAAAGTTGAGATTTCGAGGTTAGAGTGGTATAAACATACAATCGACACTCTACGGTGCGGAAACTAACAAAGATAAGTTGCTTTGCGCGCGCACGCTCAGTTAACTTGTGTAGGCTTGTGCGAGCTAAAGAAGTTAGAAGATAAATTTATAATTAAAAAGATAATTTTTCAAGAAAAAAATGTCAACAAAAGTTTTCAATTTTTATCTTTAGAAACGAATTTTAAACTCACACAATAAGCTTTAAACCAAAAATGGACTAGTTAAATTTTCAGATAAAAAATGGAATTTTCAACAAAATAAATTAATTTTTAATAAAAAGGATTTACTTTTAACAAAAAATGGAACAATTAAATTTTTATTAAAAAATTAATTTGAATAAAACAACAATTAAATCTACAACAAAATAGTCCAATTTTCAAACAAAGAAATGAATTTACGTTCAAAAAGACTCCTTCTAAAAAAGACAAATAAATAATTTTCAAGCAACAACAAAAAACGAATTTTTAACAAAATAGATCAATTTTCAACGAAAAACGGTTACATTATCATTAAAAAGAATAAATTTACAACTAAAACATTTTCATCAAATTAGTTTAATTTCCAAAAAACTACATGCACTTTCAACCATTTTATACGAAAAGAAAAGAAGTTTGAGCAAACCATGCATTTTCAAACAAAGAAATGAATTTTTAATTAAAGTAATAGTAGATGAAATTTTTAAACAAGAGGAATACATTTCTACCGAAAAAGATTATTTTTTAACTGAGAATGGTCAATTTTCAGTATAAGAAAATATTTGTTCAACTAAAAAAAAATCGAATTTTCAACAAAACAGTTAAATTATCAACCAAAAAATCAATTTTTAAACAGAATCAATTGTTTCCTAATAAAAAAAGATGAATTTACAACTAAAAAAATACTTTAAAGAAACTTTGACAAAATCGTTAATTTTTAAACTTTAAAAATGAGTATTAAAACTAGAAAATAAGTATTTAACCAAATATAGAATAGGTACATTTTTAGATAAAAAATTTAATTTTCTGCAAAATAGTTTAATTTTCGATGTAAGAAATGAATTTTCATCTGAAAAATATTTTGAATAAAAAAAGGTGTTCACAACAGAATAGTAAAATTTTAAACATATAGTTAGATTTTCAGTTAAAAAAGATACAATTTTACCAAAAATGGAATGAAATCAATTCTGAAAGAAAATTAAAAAAAGAACACAACATTTTTATATGATTTTTTACAAATTTTAAAAGGGATGTAAAAGAGCATGTAGAAAATTTTGTAATTTTCCATGTTGTATATAATTTTAGAAAAAAAAACTTAATTCTTTTTTAGCCTTCTCATGCATTTTTGTTGCCCGATTTTCTTAAAAGTTTATTTGGTTTAAAAAATGTGCTTTCCAATTTGAGTAAGTTTAGGAGATATTCGGAAATTTTGAAACGATTGAAAACTAACTAATACTTGTAACAATTTGTTTAAAATTTTGTATGGTTAAATTTTCAGTATAAGAAAATTATTTCTTAACTAAAAAAAGCGAGTTTTCAACAAAAATTTTTTATTATGATCAAAAAAACCAATTTTCATACAAGAAGAATAATTTTCTATCAGAAAAGGATGCATTTTGAACTGCAAAAATAATTTTAAAAAAAGTTTAACAAAATCGTTAAATTTTCAACTTTAAAAATTGTTAATATGTGAGAACTTTACGAAACCTTTAATGTCTTAAGATAATTATCTCAATATTACAAAATTTAGCGTTTACAATTAGATTTCCATTGTAAAATAATTGTGATTGTGAATAATTGTAAAATGAATTTCACAAACTTTATTTTATGAAGAAATATCTCGTGATTTTAAAAGGAGAAAACCATTCTAAAAGTACCTTTTTGTATAGCATCTTAATAATTAAGGAAAATACGTTTAGAATATTTTTCTTGATTCTGCCCTAGGGTCAAACATGGTACAAAAAACCGACGTGAAATTTCATATAAAAACTATACTCTGTATACATTAATTTTAAAAATGAAAAATAATCATAATTTTATAAATATTCCAAAATTTTGTTTTAATATGTTGCTTAGGGAATAGATTTTAGAAATAAAATGATAAAAATATATCCATTCGTTAGTAAAACACTATGTAAAATCGCCTTTCAAATTATACAAAAAAAATTCGAAAAATGATAACAAACGGTTGTACAAATTTGGCTACAACCTTATGAACCAGTTTCAGAAATATATATTTCTTTTATCGTTTTTCAGTACATGATTTTCCCCTAAACATAAAGCAGATTAATATACACTTAAAAAATAAAAATAAAAAAGGTCAGAAATTCATACAGTTGTCTGTTGGAAAATCCCACACATTTTTAAATAAAACTCCTTTCCACACCACCTTCAAAGAAAAGTTGTCACAACATTTTTATTAAATGATACGTCTATTGTACTTAAGGGAAAAAATGAAAATCTTTCATTGATTATGAATGTTTAATTGACGTCAGTTCCCTTATTATTCACACTTGAGAATTGAGAAATCTCTTTTTCGCAAACAAAAAGTGTTGAAAGTCCTTCTTTTATCGACATTTATTATAATTTATTTATTTTACATATATATCTATTGTATCTTATCAAAATTAAATATAAAGATCTTAAATTTTAAGTGCATTTTTAAATGTTTCGAAGTTTTAGAAATAATTTGACTAATTTTATATGTACTTAAAATAAACTTTTTTTAAATTACATAGAACGTATTCTAAGTAAACAAATGATATCTTTAAGCATACAGGAATGTATCTTCTTTTTGAATTTTTTAAAATTTATTTCATTACTTATTTTTATTGAAAATAATTGGACCTCTTGCGATTAAAGGCAGGGATTCAGCCTGAGAAGAAATGTGCTGAAAGTAATTTTTAAAAAAGCATTAGAATTTTATTTTTAAAAACAGACAATTGTACACAATTTCCAGGCGCATCTTTTTTTCTTCTACAAGAATTTTTAGATTATTCTGTTTTTTGAGTAAGTTTATCCTACGTTCTGAAACTCTTCTAAAGTTTAAATTATTTTTGAATTTCATTAATTCTACTAAATATTTCTTGAATTTATTCGATTATTTACATTTTTTTACTTTTTAAGCATAGTGAATTGAAACATTTTGCTTTTAAAATCTTCAACACTCTTTTTCGAAATTTTAGAAAATCGTTTAATGTGTTTGAAAGTCTTCTTTAATTTTCTTTTAAAGATCATTTTACAAAATAAAAAATCATTAAAAATTGTCACACAAATATTAGGAAAATAATTCTTTTTTTTTTAATCATATCAAACCTTCTAGTCTTCTTATCTTTAAAAATTATTCCAATTTTTACTGATTTTTGTAAATCCTGTAAAAAAATTGCCTTTAAACTTTTTTAGATACTTTGATAATTTTTGAAATTTTTTAATGTTTTGAAATGTTTTAAAATAATCTCCTGAAATTAATTTTTGGCAATAAAAAATTTACTTTAATTATCGCTAGGTACCTAAAAGAATATTTTTCATTTCCGTGAAACCTTACATAATTAAGCAAAAAAAAATCTTCACAAGTTTTATTTATTTTCAAATCGTTTCGAAATTCCTCAATATCTGTTAAACTTACGCAAATTTGAAAGCAGATTTTGTAAACCAAGATAAACTTTTAAAAAATTGTGCAACAAAATTGCACAAGAAGGTTTATTAAGAATTAAGTTCCTTATATTTTTCTACAATGATATAACATAGCAAAATTGCATGAACTTTCATTCTCTTGACACTCTGCAAAATTCAGTTTACCTAATAACTTCTCCTAATAGCCAGTTAGCCACCGAAAACGAATCGTGAAGTCGGGGGACTCAGGTTCTTGCTCGTGCATTTTCGGCTCTACACGAGGCTGCCTACGCAACATGTAACACCAGAACGATGCAAGAACTGTCAATAGTCGCACTGGCTGAGATGAAAAAGCTACGCTCTCACGTTCGACACCGAACTTTGCGCCGATAGAGATGTGGGATAACACGCTTCAGTTGCAGAGCGAAAAACATTCACTTATCGGTGTGATTCAGCGACTTTTCTCTAACAGTGTAAGCGTGACAATGCATCCCTCCCTGACCAGTCACAGAAATAATGTTGGTCAAACCCCTATCCAGTGACAATGCCCCGTAGGGTCTAAAAGGTACTTCTTTTACTGAACACAAAAATAACGTTGATTAAATCCCTACCCATTTCCAAAGTTTCGTCGCGGCCGGAAGGCGCCTCTTCGTCTACTCACAGAAAAAATGTTAATCATATTCCTAACCGCTTCTAGCGTCCCGTCGGGGCGGGGAGGCATCGCTTCGACTGATCACAGAAATCATGTTAATCAAATCCCTACCTTTTTCCAACGTTCTGTGAATTCGCTAAGACCATCTTTCGACCGGTCACAGAAATAATGTTAATCAAAACCCTACCTCTTTCCCACGTCCGATTATTGCGGGAAGGCATCCTCTCAATTAGTCACAGAAATAATGATAATAAAACTCCTATCCATCCCTTTTCAACGTCTTAAGGCGGCGGGACAGCACATTTTCGGCTGGACACAGAAATAATGCTAGTCAAACCCCTACACCTTTGCAAAGTCCTGTCGGGGCGGGAATGCCCCCCTCGAATGGTCAGAGAATAGTGTTAATAAAAGCCCCTACCCCAGAGTGGTCCAAAAAAAGCGACTAATGAAATATTTTTGGTTGACTGGAAATTCGTAAAGCCTAGGCAAAATCAGAATATTCCTATTTTTCTGTTTTGTTGTAGAGTCATTTTTCAGCAGGCTAAAAGCAATTGTTCCTCTTATGGAGTTTAACACGTAAATTGCAATTTATTTCAAATTCTACTTTTTTAAGGAAGTTATGAGCCAATTTATTTAATCTTAGAGTTATTTATTCTCCCAAATCTCAAAATGGATTTTTCCAACTTTTTAAATTTCAAAAATATTTTGTAACAATTTTACAACAAAGGAAACAATGGAAAGGGATAAGGTTTTTAGCAGCATTATTTCTGCGACTCGTCGAAGGGGTGCCTTTCCGCCCCTACGAGACATTGTCTAGGAATAGAGGTTTGACCAACATTATTTCTTTGACCAGTCAGAGAGGGATGCCTTGCCAGGCTTACGAGACGTTGAGAGGGACAGAGGTTTGACAACAATTATTACTGTGATCAGTGAGCAGGGATGTCTTTCCGCACATACGAGACGTTGGAAAGGGTTACAGTTTTAAGAATAATGATTTCTGTGACCAGTAAACGGGGTGACTTTCCACCCCACATGACTTTCGAAAAGGGTAGAAACTTGATCAACATTACTTATGTGACCACTGACAGAAGGCTGCCTGCCCGCCCCTACAAGACGTTGAAATGGGGTACAGGAGGTTTGACAAAAATTACTTGTGTGACCAGTAAAAGGGGTGTCTTTCCGCCCCCTTGAAGCTTTGGAAATGGGTACGGATTTGACTCCTTTAACAATATAACTCTTAAATCGCATGTCCTTTCTGTTAAAATACGTGCAAAAATTTCATGTTTGGCAATTTTTTTAGCAAAAACTGATCATTTATCTGATAAATTTCTATTCAAATATTAATCTGCAGGTTTTAAATTACAAAAAATGTAGAACTGGACATTTTGACAAAAAGTTGTTTTCTGTAAATTTGTTTCAGCGTCCTTTACGGAATTACAGTAGAAATTTATAATTTTCTACAAATATATATTAAAAACTCTACCTTTATTTTGGGGTTATACATCTCTATAACTTGTCGTAAAAAGTTATATTTTTTTTAAATTTGGGATAAATTTATAATTTATTCCAAATTCATTGAAAGAAGATCATTTTTCCACAAATTCTACAAGGAGAATTAGGGAGGCAACAGTATATTGCGAATTCAGCCTTTCTTCAATTAAATCGTGTTATCAGTAAGCAACGGAATACGATCCTTCACTTTGATTAACACAATGTAGTGTTATTGTTGGGAAGCAGGTTCGAATTTCAGTCTTTGCTCACATATCTGCCCGATGAATGTAAATTATACCAGTCAGGATTAACTGTTGTCTTTCTCAAACTTGGAACTGCAGCAACATGCCGTATAAATTCGTAATTCATTGTTGTTTCCTAAAAAATTTCTTTGCATGTATTCGTAAGTTCCATTATTTTGGAGAAATATTGAATTTCGCTGTTAAAAAGGCCATAGTAGACTTCACTTATCTACCCGGTTCTTGTTGAAATCGTTTTGTCCCCAGTCCTCTGTTTGTCTTGGAGCCAGAAAAATTTCAAAATTCATCTTACTTCAGAGAAGTTCCATCAACCGTATATCTGAAGCATTTGTTTCACCTGGATGTCTGGTGCAGTTGCGCTTTGATTAGCTAAATGGAATTTTGTGAAAAAATAATGCTTTTCAACCCGTAAACTTGCACATGTTACGACTTGTTGGGAAATATCTGGATTTCTGTCGAGAATCTTGTTTGAGTGAAGGATTTTGTGAATGGGGTAAAGCAATACATTTTAGTGATTATAGAAGCTGATTTCGTATTGTAGGCCAATGTCATTTCAACGAAAATTTTTTATTTTTCATCAATTTTAGTTCATTTTGATCTTATTTTACCTAATGTTCGTATTTAAAAAAAAGATCAAATTTACCAGCTTAAACAATATCAGACAGATTTCAAAGAAAATTTATAATTTTTGGATAATATTAAATTAAGTTTGAGGTATTACATCGAAAATCGGTATTTCTAAACATAATTTAGACAAAGGTTTAGAATCTTTCGATAATTGCTTCCTAACAGAGGGAGGTTCGTAATGAATGTTAACAGGAGGGTCTTTAAAAGTGAATAAATATAAAATGATACTATTTAAACTTTGAGTTTCTAACATTTTTATTATAAAAAGAATGGAATTTAAAAATATAACTTGGTCTTAAATTTTTCGCAAAACACCTTAGAACTGTATTGGATAGGGATAATTTATCAATAATTTACAAATAACTTTCACTTTAAATCAGAAAAAAAATTTGTCATCGGTTCCACTTGGCTTTTTAGAATATTACATAAAAGCTTTATAAGATACAAATTTCTATTCATATTGAAAAAAATCAACAAAAGTGGAGGTACATATTATGCATAAAATTTTTCATTCCCTAAATATATATTCAGATGCCACAAATGTATCCTGCAAAAAAATTAAACTGTGGTAAAAAACCATTTAGTTCGTTTTAAGAAAATTTGCTTGAGATTACTAAAAAAGTGTTTGGTCTATCAATACATTTTTTAATTCAAAGTAGTAGTTTATGTGCCAGACGCGTAAAACTAGGGTTCTTATGTGAGGAAAATATTTTCAGCAAGGTGCGAAACTATCGTCTGTTAGTCTTGCCGCAAAATTGTAAAAACAATTGACAGCAGTTGTCTTTTCGTATGTCAAGTCGGAGGGAAACGATACCTTGTGTTTGGTAGCATTCACACTACCAAGACTATTTTTTATTACAGGGAAATTGTATCTGAGAATTATCGCTAGATGTAAACCTTGTTTTTTTTCTGTGCGGGCCGTTGACGAACCGGAGGCGCATTCATAAAAATAAAATATTTATACAATAACGTTTACAATTTTCATTTGCTTATCGGACCAGGACAAATTCTATTAGTATTCTTCGGGAGGATGATGTACGATGTTCTTTTTGTTAGGTTAGGAAACGATTGTAATTTGAGCGGATCATCAACAGACCTTTTCGCCTTTTCGCTTTCCTAATGCAGTTCTGGAGTGTAGAGATAAGCAATTAAAACTGCGAATCAAAACAGCCATAAAAAAGTCTGCTTAAGGCAGTTTCTAAATCAGCCGTATAAAGTACCACTTTATGGTTCGAAAAGAAATTTAAAAAGCGACTTTTTCATGTATGTGCCGAAATATTTCTGATAAAAGTACTACTTTGTTACTTGTACCAAATGATTTGGTAAGAAGTACTAAAAACGCGACCGCGCATGTGCAAACGCCGCACAGTGGGGTGAAATCGGAAAACGAGGTTCAAAATGACATTTAGAACGCAATTATGCACCGATTTTAGAATTTTTTTTTTTTTAAATTCAGAACTA
>NC_046661.1:104769574-104772582 GCF_010883055.1 Belonocnema kinseyi | reverse complement strand
ATTTAGTTCTGAATTTAAAAAAAAAAAAATTCTAAAATCGGTGCATAATTGCGTTCTAAATGTCATTTTGAACCTCGTTTTCCGATTTCACCCCACTGTGCGCCGTTTCAATCCCTGGGGTTTTTGAAATACTTAAAAAAAAGTTTTATTGTACACTACTAGCGTCAGGAATATATTTAATAATCATTTATTATTTTTTATTGTAAAAAAATGAAGAAGTTTTTTTCTCTCTCAGACACAGGATGGTTAAAGCCCAAAATGTTGAATACATTTCTATTGAAGTTGGATTTTAATGAATAATCTACACGGCCGTGTCCCAGTATATGTCATCAGTCACAGACGCATTTTCCTTATGCAATCAAGTGATCTAATAAGAGCAGTTTGCCTAATTTCATATATTGACACATCCTGGTTTTTACCCCATCATCCACGAACTTTGTTGCAGCCAAATGTATGATGCAGGGACCTGCAGCTTAAGGTGGGATTCGAACCACCAAAACCTCGGTAAAAGTAATTACTAAGTTCGTTAATTACTAAGTAATTTATTTTAAAAATAGCTGCGTACCACCCTAAGAACTGCCTCAAGCAGCTTCAATCCTTTAACGCATATGGAAATCACCCCCCTCTCCCCTAAATTTTCCGAAAATTCAATAAAATCAACCTAATTAAAAATACGCCAGGTTTTTGCTGATATGGTTTTCTGTTGACGCCAAAAACGAAGGAAAAAAGTTTCATCCCCATATCTCATGTGGAACTCACCCCACTCACCCCTAAGTATATTTTGAAAATTCAATAAAATCAACCTAATTAAAAAATACGTCCGATTTTTGCTGGTATCGTTTTCTGTTGATGCTAAAATAGCAGAAAAAAAGTTTTATCCCCATATCTCATGTGGAACTCCCCCTTCTCATCCCTAAGTATAAATTGAAAATCCTTTAAAATCAACCTAATTCAAAAATACATAAGGCATAAGGCATAGGAATTTTCAACTAAAAAAAAAGAGAATAACAAAAAAAATAGGAAAAAAGTTTCATCCCCATATCTCATGTGGAACTCACCCCACTCACCCCTAAGTATATTTTAAAAATTCAATAAAATGCACCTAATTTAAAAATACGCCAGGTTTTTGCTGATAACGTTTTCTGTTAATGCCAAAAAAGCAGGAAAAAAGTTTCATCCCCATATCTCATGTGGAACTCCCCCTTCTCATCCCTAAGTATAAATTGAAAATTCTTTAAAATCAACCTAATTCAAAAATACGCCCGATTTTTGCTGATATGGTTTTCTGTTGACGCCAAAAACGTAGGAAAAAAGTTTCATTCCCGTATCTCATGTGGAACTCACCCCACTCACCCCTAACTATATTTGGAAAATTCATTAAAAGGTATAAACTGTAGTTGTCTCCTCTATATAAGCATCACAGTATATCAAGAAATACGAGGGCTTAGCTTTAAAAAGTATGATTTTATTTACTATAATTTCCTAGAAAGTAAGAATTATTTTCGGCTGCTAAAAATATATATACATGTCTATAAGAGCGTTCGTAGATTGTTTTGGAAGATGCAAAACACGAGGACTAGGCGAAATTCGTCCGCGCTGACTTCCAAGAAAAATGTGTCGCTAGATGCACAGGATTGAATGTTTATATGTGTCTAAATAGATCCATCTTTTACCTTGTTGATATTTTGTTTCTTCAAAAACCTAATATTCGTTTAGGCATCCTTCGAATGTGCACGTAATTTTCTCAAAAAGTCACATATAAATGTAGTTCGCATTAAGATTTATTCAAGTTTTCTGTAGTGTTTTCTGTCGTATTTTATTATAGTTCTTCTGTGTATTTTATTTTATGACATATTATATTGAGTAATTGATTTTTATACTAAGATTATTATAACTTGGAAGTCTTAAAACCTCCACTTAATCGGAAAAATACATTTTGAATTTTGTAATTCACTGGTTTTTATCATGTCGGAGAAGCGATGTTTAGAGGCGTTCGCCAACATCGTTTTAAATGAGTCAAAGTGCACATATGACGGGAATCTAACTGCTGACTTGCTTCAAAAGGTAAGTAATAAATTTTAAATATTACATAACACATATATTAAAAGGAAAAATTAGTCCCAATTCAAAGTGATTAATTGCATAATAAGTGCATGATCGTTTAAACAATATTTGATACCCCCGAATGGATATCTGAAGTTGCCGCACCCCTATCTCTTCAGGAACAAACCCTACTTCAACTCTTAAAAATAAAAAAAATCATAAAAAATGTTCCAACTTCCAGACCTAAAATTTTATATGGTAGAATAGTTTCATTTGATGTTTAAAAATATCAAAAAAAGTTTCATCTCCTATCCCTTCCGAAACACCCTCTTTTCAAACCCTACAATGATACAGAAGACAAAAAAGAAATTAAAAGACATAACAAATTTGAAGATCTTTTTCAAATGCATAATTTTTATCTACTTATCTTTTACCGTATTTTGCACAGTTTGGCCGAAAAATGTAATTTCTGGATTTTGCATTATTTTGTATGCTGTAAAAATTCGAGTTTTTGATTTTTCAAGAAAATTCGAAAACCCCTTATGAAAATCTTGTAGGGTTTTCAAAAAACAACATTTTTCTTCTCTTGAATCTTTCCATGTCGTGCGTTATTTGGCTTAAAATGTTCATTTTCATGTATTTTTTGGATTTTTTAAAATGCTTTAACTCTGATAATTTTTGGTTTGATGAAAAAAGTAATTTGGATAAATTGTTCGACTTTTTAAATACTATGAATATGCGTACAGAGAATTTTTGAATTTTGGAAAAAGGCTCTCAAAATATTTAAAATGCGCTAACTTTTTTACTTTTTATCCAAAATAGCTGACTAACGAACTTAAAAAATTTTTAATTTTCATACATACACACATAAAGACATACATAAAGACATATTGATAAAAACCTGATTTCGGATTCAGGGGGCCTTTAAACGTGAATATTTAAAAAAACTGCGGGGGGGGGGGGGG
>NC_046661.1:104765430-104769561 GCF_010883055.1 Belonocnema kinseyi | reverse complement strand
GCAATTTTTTCGTAAATCTAATACCGTCTCTGATAAGAATGTAAAAATTAAAGACATAAATTTGTATGCTTCATAATGGTTCCGTATTGAAAACCATCCTGAGTCTTTCAAAATCATAAAATCGTAAATGTGAACACCTTTATACACTTTTTTCCGAATTAAATATAGTGTTAATTTTACTTGTTATAAAGCAAGTTTTCCCAGTGGGGTAAGTGCCACCGGAAAAGATATTTAAAACCACCGTGGCAAAATTAAATTTTTTTGTTTTTTTTTTCGAAAAAATCATTGCAAGATACTATTTTAAAAGGTTTAAAAAGATTTGGATCTATAAAAAAATGAAAAAATTATTAGATTGTATTGTATTAATATTAAAATAATTTAACTTCTAATAAAAAAAGTGTTTATTATAAAATTGTCAAAAGTAATATAATTTCGAAAATTTACAAATTTGTTGATTCATTTATCAATTAGGAACGTTGATTACGATAGTGTGGATTAATAATTAAAAAATTTTAAATAGATTCCTTTAAAGTGTTTTAATTTTCGGTTTAGTTTTCATAACTTCAAATGACAACTTTTTCTGTATTTTTTCTTGAGATAAAAATTAACAAAGCTGAAATGGCCAATTTTTTCACTTTTATTTATTTATATATTCTTGCTCAGTGATAAAGAATTAAAAATCTCAAAACAAAATTCTCTTAAAAATTGAATGCTGAACATTTTAAAAAAAAAACTTTTAAATCGGTTTAAAAATACGACCTGTGGGCGGTTATAAAAAGTAAATTCCTATTCTAGATGACTGTGATCGGTAAGAGGGCGTTGATCGACTCGAGTCGAGTGCGCGCGCGGCAATAAAAAATCGTTTACATCTCTTAAACAAAAAGAACGATTTAGCTCAAATTTGGTCAAAGTTTTCCTTAAACATCAAGGAACAAGTTTGCCACTGGAAGTTGTCTGTCCGCGAAACTTCCCTGCAGACTTTTGTCCATCAAAGTCTGAGGAAATGATTCCTGACAATAATAATTTGCAATAATTTTTTGTCGCAAATATAAAAATAAATCTACTTTCAATACATAATTGGCATCAGGGGCGGTTTTCCTATTTGGAGAAAAAAACGAGATTATTTCGTCGAACAGAAGCCGAGTTTTCGCGTGTTTAGTATAAAAAGTCATTGATTTCGGTACAATGAAAACTTCCGGTTTTTAATTTTCAGTACAAAAACTATCAATTTGATTTTAAAAAATTCTTCATAAAAGTTGTGCGGCTCGTCGAGCCGCATAAAGCCATATTTTTGCGCAGTGAATTTCCAAAGTTGGTAATTTTCGGAAATTTTTCCGCGTTTCCACAAGGACAAGCGTACTGGAAGCAATAGTCCAGTCAACGAATCCGTGAAAATGACATTTCTTAGGCTGCATCAGAAATGGATGCATTTTTGTATACACCCTATTTTTGGGCCGCGCATGCGCAAGAGCGCGCGAGCATCAGTTGACGATAGTAGCATGCGCACTATACCTATATATCGCTGTTTCAAAAAATCGTTTGTTTCTCTAGATTTTACGCTTATTAAAATCTATTTGACAATCGTTATTTATGTAAAATGACCTCCTTGACAACCTGGTGGCATTATTTTTTCGGTACGATCAATAGTTCCTGCGAAAAAGTCGGAAAACTTTGGAAAATCGATTTTCCGCGAGAGAAAAACATTTTAGCGGAAAATTAATTTCAGATTCGGGTTTTTCACCACAAAAATAGCGTGTATGCTAAAATGCATCCATTTCTGATGCAGCCTAAGAAATGTCATTTCACGGCTTCGTTGACTGAAACTACAAAAGTCCGAGCGCTAAGGACGTTATGAAATCTACACGCTCAACTTTAATAACCGCGAAACGTGAGTCTTAACCGGGAAATGACCGGTATTTTTCTCCTCAGTTAAAATGGCTACCCTGTTTTACATTCTTTTAACCGCATTCTCAGTGCACTGGGCACCTAAATAGCCAGAATAAAAACTAAATCGGAAAAATTGAAACACCTTTTGTCCTTGCTGGATGCATAGCAAGTTGCAGCTTTTATTGGCTATAGGTAGTCCTGAAATAGTCCCAACGTGTCTATTGCTTATGTATCATCATCGTGTCTTCTCTTATCCGTCCGATTCGACCCGACCTGAACCGAAGGCGAGCGAAAGCGAAGAGGTGGACGATAGTGGAGCGAAGGCGGAAGTGAAAATGAACATGACTTCAATTTTTGAAAGAACTAAGAGGTCCAGGGCCGAGTTTGTTGGCGCGGCACCCTTTGCCAAAGCAGTTAATGAACATAAATAATTGTAAGCAAATATTCAATGAGTAAAAGTAATTTTAGAAATAACTTTTACTGCGCAGGAGAACAATAAAAATCATAGATTATATTGAACAAAATATTATGATGTATGCGAGTTACCTTAATTTCTTTACAAAGTTTTTGAATTTTTATTTGAGTAGCTCCTCGCGCCAACAAAGTCATCGGAATTCATTTATTTGTATCTCAATACCGGTAATCCATACTAACAAAACCCTACTATTAAATTTAAGCTGGATTCAAAATTGTTTGCATATCCTCGACAATAATCATTCATTCTGCTTTCTTTCAATTTTTAACTCTATATTCATAATCAGCAGCCCCAAAAAAAACAAGGTCCGTTAAGCTGGCTCGACCTCATTTCAAAAATGGACTGAAAACCTATACAGAATTTAGAGCTCATTTAGGGCTAATTTAATGCCCCATTGACAAATTTAATGATCATCATTTAAACAAAAAAACCGGTGGTCATGCTAGCTTAACGTTAAGATAGCAGAACAACACATAGAAAAAATTAATTTCTCAAAATTTCTTCGCTCTATAATTTAGGGCTCATTTAGGGCTCTAGGAATATGATAATTAAACATTTTAAAAAATGTTTAAATCATTTTTTATCTATTTTTCACAAAAAATACTAGAGCCCGAAACTTGGGACTATGGGCCCAAATTAGTCCTAAAAGAGTCCTAAATTATGTGAGGAGTAAAAATGGGTTTTATGGTTTTCTTCGTGTATTTTTTATAACGTTAAGGTGGCACAACACCATATAGAACAAAATAAAGGATAAGGAAATATCGCACGACCTTCGGTCGATAATATTTCACGATCCTTAAATGAGCCTGAAATTATGCAAAAGAAACGAAAATAAAATAATTTTTTGTGATAAATTTTTTTAAACAATAATTGTTTAAACAATTTTTTAAATTTTAAATATAATAATCATGGAGCCCTAAGTAAGCCTTAATATAGTGTAGAAGAAGAAATTTGTTAACTTCATTTTTACTAGAATTGTTTAAACAAAAATTGTTTAAACAAAAGTTGTTTAAACAATGCTTGTTCATTTTTCTTTATTATATTCCCAGAGCCCTAAATGAGCCCTAAATTATAGTTGAAAGAAATATTGTCCAAGTATTTTTTTTCTATGTTTGGTTTTGCTAGCTTAACGTTACGCTAGCATGACCACAGGTTTTTTCGAAAAATTGCGGAGCATTAAATTTGACAATAGGACATTAAGTGAGCTCTAAATGAGCCCTAAACTATAGAGCAAAGAAATTTTAAAAAAATAATTTTTTACTATGTGTGGTTCTGCTAGCTTAACGTTAAGCTAGCATGACCACCGGTTTTTTTGTTTAAATGAAGAGCATTAAATTTAGAAATAGTGCATTAAATTAGCCCTAAATCAGCCCTAAATTCCCTACAGGTTTTCACTCCATTTTTGAAATGTAGTTCAGCCAGCTTAACAGACCTTGTTTTTTTGGTGTTCCTGATTATGAATATAGAGTTAAAAATTGAAAGAAAGCTTAATGGATGAGTACTGTCGAGGATGTGCAAACAATTTTCAATCCAGCTTAAATTTAATAGTAGGGTTTTGTCATCGCTATTCACGAATTCGAAATGAAAAAGCAAAATGGCCGCAAGTATGTTAAGGATAACATTAAATTTGACTGCAATTTAACCCTTACTTAAATCTTTCAAATTCACTTTAAATCAATCTTCTCTATTAATGTTTATGGTACATTAATTGTAGATTATGAACCAAGGGAGCAAAATAAAGTATTCGCAACGAGTACAAATGTTGGGCA
>NC_046661.1:104744659-104765330 GCF_010883055.1 Belonocnema kinseyi | reverse complement strand
TAAAAACCTGGCGTATTTTTTAATTAGGTTGATTTTATTGTATTTTCAAAATATACTTAGGGGTGAGTGGGGTGAGTTCCACATGAGATATGGGGATGAAACCTTTTTCCTACGTTTTTGGCGTTAACAGAAAACCATATCAGCAAAAACCTGGCGTATTTTTTGATTAGGTTGATTTTATTGAATTTTCGGAAAATTTGGGGTTGAGGGGCGTGAGTTCCATATGCGTTTTGTTGGATTTTTTTCTCGTAACTTTCGTCGTTTTTCCACACATTTTTTTTATTTTATTTTTTTTCAACGTTATTTTTCACGAATAAAACAAAAAGTACACGTCCTATCAAGAAGTGATTCTTAAGGAAGTTGTAGATCTTTTTTAGGATAAACATTTTTGTGAATTTATCTTTTTTCGTATCCTACATAGTTTGTCCGCAAAATGGAATTTTTTATTTTCCATTATTTTTTGTGCAATCAAAATTTGAATTTTCAATTTTTGAAAAAAATCCAAAAATTACTGATGATAATCTTGTAGGGCTTTTAAAAGGAAATGTTTTTCTTATTATGACTTTTTTTCATATAGTGCGTTTTTCGGCTTCAAATTTTGATTTTCGGTTGATTGAATAAATTTTGAAAACGCTATAACTCTGAGAATTTTCTTTTTATGAAGAAAAGTCATGAGGATAAATTGTTCGTCCTTTTTAATACTATAAATATCCGTACATAGAATTTTCAAATTCAGAAAAAAGTGGTCTCAAGAATTTTCAAAATGCGCTCACTTTTTGAATTTTTATCAAAAATGGCTGGTTCATGAACTCGCCCTTACTTTAGGACCTAAAAAAAGTGTGCCAAAGATGAATTTCATTTGTTCATTTTTTCGAGAGACAGACAGACGCCATCGTGAAAATCTGATTTTCGGATTCAGGGGGTCTCGAAACGTGGAGATCCGTTGAAAAAGTGTGATGTCCAATTTCCGACAAGTCTAATACTTTCTCAATCATAAATTATGAGAATGTAAAAATTTCTAGAGGTGTCGGATCATGGATGCAACTTCCGAACGCTAACGTCGAGTCCGAGTGCCTAACCGCCTGAGCCACCGAGGCTCCTTATTATTTTTTAAACTAGTTCTCGGATGAACCCATTTTGACATCATCAGCAATGGACTTAGTCGAGTCCCTAATGAGATGACGATGTTATTTATTAATTTATTATCATATTTGAAATCTTTTGCGATTATATTTTAATTGCGGCAGAGTTTCATAAAACCACCGTCTGAGCTGCTGCCAGTACCCCACTGGGTTTTAAATCTTCACGATGTTTAGTGCACCTTGCATGAAAATTACTTGTAGCTAAATTCACAATAGGATGAATAAATGCATATTTTTCGTTCCTACATATTGTGTTTACGTCTGCCATGATTTGGAAGAACACCGTTAACTGTATTTCAGATTAGTCCTTTGAGTCGCCTACCGTCAACTGCTTTCAGGTGACTTATCCGATTTAAAGTTAACGGTGTTCTTCCAAATCATGGGAGACTTGATACCTTATGTTAGCTTCCTGCATTTATGTTCCTTGGTTGTATAGGCTGCCTACAAATTATGGTTAAGTAGACAAGCAATGTCGGTAATCTAGACTCTGCCGTCCTTTTTCACTGGTCACTGGAATGTATCTCTGAAAAGGCATCCATTCTATTTAAGAGTCCTAGGTTAAGGGCAAGTGGGTGATGTATAATGACCATCATATCATTAGATCTGTGTTATTTCTCTCTGAGCCATTACGCGACAAGCATTAATCATGCACCCGACGGATTCAATGGTATATCCACATAATCGGCACTGGTCAACCACGTCTGAATAAAACACGTGTTTGTGATCATTTATGTTCCTGATAACCCTGTTCTGAATCTAAATGAAAAAATCCTTCCATTTCTCGATATGGAAACAGCCAAATGTCGAAAAATATCCTAAAACTCAAAATAAATATCTAATATCTGGAAACAGCCAGATACTGGATGCATCACTATCCACTTCATGTTGATCTAATAATTGGGGAGCTCTCCGTGGAAGGCTTTTTTGTTTTCGTTGCGTTTCTAATTCCTCTATAGTTTCTGCCCTGATATTCAAGGCGTCCTTTGAGAAAAAATTTAATGATGTGTAAATGAGTTCCACTATACAGGTTGCGTTGTAAAGCGCAACAACTTTCTTGCGGTTAAAATAGTCTCGCAATTGTATAACTTGTGACTCACACTGTTTCTTGACACCTAAAACACCTCTACTTCTCTATGCCGTGGTATAAATACCCTTTAAATCGTCAAATTACCGTGGTGATTTCGATACTTTGTGATTTCTACGCGAATGATTCTGCCCAACCTTTTATGGTCTATGCTCGAACACTTGATGAGCATAAAGGAATACGCAATCGAAGTCTTGTAGTAAAGGCAGTCACTAAGTTTTTTCTAACTATCAAATGCTTCTCGGATACCAAGAGCTCACTATCACCACCCTCTCGCATGATGTGATCCTAACAGGGGCACGAGGGATGCTCCGACGACCATCGAAAAGCGTCAAGCGTTTCAAAATATTTAAGAGAATTTCCATGAATATGTATGTGTTTTGGTATTCCTCTTAATCCCTTTTCTCTTCGATATGTGTGAGCCTTAGCTGTGTCTGACTTTGAGTCGCCTCCGGCGTAGCATCTTTTCTATAAAGCTTATTACGTGGTCTGCTACACTACACCTCGAAGCCTCTCGACAGATGCCTTCAGCTATATCTCTCTAGAAGTCATTTGTCGAGAGGCTTCGAGGTGTAGTGTGGCAGACCACCTTTTAAGCTGTATAGAAAAGATGCTACGCTGGAGGTGACTCAAATTCAGACACAGCAAAGGCTCCATCTTTACCAGTCTTTACCAGAGAGAGAGAGAGAGAGAGAGAGAGAGTGCCTTCAGCAATATCTCTCTAGAAGTCATCTACTGTAAAAAGGTGCCCAAAGCAAACCCTCCCTGTTCCAGATGTTGCTCTAATTTTTACACGACAACGTGGAAAGCAGTTTCTACCGAATAGTTCGAAAAGATTCCAAATTTCCCAAGAAAATGGCAATATGTTAACGTACTTGTTTACTTTCGTTCGTGTGGACAGTGGAATGAACTGACTCGCTGATCAACTGTATTTTCTCAATAATATTTTCATTCGCTATTTTGTTTTTCTGCAAAAAATTCACTAAGTCGTTCTCGACGAAGCGTTAGAACTCGTCTTGTTTCTCTTCACTCATGAACCCCTCGTCTCATTGAGGTACTCAGTGCGTGCACTTGCTACAAAGCTCGCAAAACTCAAAACTTCCACTCTACGCCATTACAAACTCATTGAATCCGAACAAATCCTAATCGAACCTTTTCTATCCCACTTCTGAATTGTTAACCTACTTGTTGACTTTCGTAAATGTAGACAGTGGAATGAATTGACTCGCCGATCAACTGTATTTTCTCATTAATAAGAGCAAAACCATGTATTCAACTCAAGTAAATCACTGGTCAGGAATAAACTTTTGATTTAAAGATCGCAGCTAGCTGACAGAGATGGCGTAGTCTCTCTGGTACGCGCGCTTTGAGGGCCGCCTCGCACAACCAGTCTACCTATTCGCTGTCAGCTGCCGACTGTCTGCTACGGCGGGCTGACTAGAGCGCTATCCCCTCTTTTTTCTATAATTACTTTATCGCTCCCCAGCAGTACACATTATGCCATCAATAATCACAAAACAATTTTTTTTTATAATTCTCAATTGAATAATATAACATACAACTGTGATCGTTGAAGGAATAGGCTTAAACATAGTCTCGTAAATATTTCGGCTATTGTCTCAATATCTTCAGTCGATTTTTACAGTCATGAGTCGGTTTCGCATTTTCATCTGCAATCCTTATAATATCGTTGTCACAAGCCTTTTTGACTTCAGGCTCTGTATCAACCAAACCTTCAACTGACTGACACTCGCCGTTGTTTCAAAACCTCGATCACCAGATTCATTTAGATTCTTTAAACGAAAATTTTCATTTGGTTCAATATCTATAACTACTAACGGACCTGTGTAAGTAGACTAGAGTTTTGTGGAGCGCGTTTGCCTTTCACTACACGCAAATGAGCATCATCAAAACGAGGTAAGTACCCTAACAACGACTAATATGGTGGCTTACCAGTTTCTGCGCAAGCACTTTAATTAACATCGCGTTCGATTTTCCTCAACTGTCGATCCAAGTTTTCTTCTGCCTTTTCACTTGCAGCAATTTTCATAGCAGGCACAAATGTTTGATTTACGCGTTCGATTAACTCATTTGCACGTGGATGTCGGCTGAACTTAAGAGTATGCTTGATGCCGTACTATTCGCAAAATCTTTGGAAGTATTGCGACGTGAAAGACGTGCCAAGATCTGAGATTATACGTCCTGGCGCTCCGAATTGTTGTATGAAATCATTAATCTTTTTGACAGTAACTTTCGCTTGTGCTGACTTCACAGGCTCTAGGACTACAAACTTTGTCAAATTAACAATTAGGCCTTTAACATACGTGTTTTCCGCGCAGCAGTCGGAAAAATTCCGAGATGATCGACATAAATGATTTCAAAAGGCCTACGCCCTTGCGCAATCGGATGTAGTTCGCCTTCCTGCGGCACTGCTTTGTGTTTAGCTAGAATACCCTTTAAACAATTTTTGATGTGCGTACGTATATAACGTCTCATTTTTGGAAAACAAAAGCACTTACTTATTCTCTGTAATGTTTTATCTAGCCAAAGTGGCTGCTCAGATCATGATAATGAATTTTCAATGACTTACGCATTACATCCGGTACAACATATAACTCGACTTCTTTCCCATTGCATAAAACTCTTTAATACAATAACCCGCCGTGTAATATAATGTGTTTGACTCTAGTTCTTTCAGTTTTATCTCTTTCTCACTCATTCTTTTTCAAAACATTAACTATCTCCAAAAGGTTGATAGCCATCGCCATCAACTGGTATCCGGAAGAGAGCTTCAACTTGTGCCATCTGTACGTCACTGCGATGCGTTATTTGACAAACGTATTCTGACAGCTCGATCAACCATCTTCCAATCTGTACGTTTTTCGTTCGCCAAGCATTTCTATGAACTTGACTTTGACCGCTATAGCACCCAAACTATTGCCATCAACTCTAAACGACTAGAGTGATATTTCGCTTCCGTTTCTGTCGTGCTTTTACTGATCGCATACACTGACTATAACGGTTCGTCTTTGTCCGCTTTTAGTAATATTGCTCATAGGCCCAATGAATAAGCATCTGTGTGCAGCTCTGTGTGACTAGCTTTAACGGTGTACAATTTTAGAGTCTATTTCAAGATTAGTTTAGCTTTAATTTCGGTAAAGGCCTGCTTCTGTGTCGACTTCCAGACGAAAGCACTTTCGTTTTTCAAGAAACCAGTGAAAGGTTTGATTGCTGATGCAAAGCCTACCAAAAATCTCTGAAAAAGCTTTCTAGTCCAATAAGTTTACGGAGTTCGTGAATGCCGTTCAGTCTAGGAAAGTCTTCAATCGCTTTTATTTTTCGCTCGCCGGGTAATATTTTTCCTTTACCCATCACATATCCTAGATACTCTACTTGGCGCATGCCGAATGGAAATTTTCCTATATTCAGAGTGAGTTGCGTCTCGTAACATGTCTAGGATTTTCTGCAGGTTGATCATTAACTGACTCTAATCCTTCGCGTAAATAAGATTTTTTCAAAGAAATGAAAAGCTATGTCTTGTCTACGCGCAAGACCAAGAATTCATTGCATCAATTTTGCAAAATATCGCGGCACGTTAGCTAGACCAAACGTAGCTATCTCAAATTGTCCAGTCTAAGTCTCTGTCGCGGAAGCTGTATACTGCTTAGATTCTTCATCTAAAGGCATCTGTAAATACCCGCACGCTATATCGAGTGTAATAAAAATTTAAGCTTCATTCAGCTCTTTAAGGAAATCGTCAAAATTCGGTACCGGATGTGGCATTGGTTTGGCTTGCAAAATCTGAGTCGGTGTCAGTGACGATGCCTGCTTGTTTATATAGTAATTTTATTGGTTTTTCCGATTTCATTTACTTTTTTGGCAATAAAATCAGGATAGGAATTCAACACATTCATCAACTCGTTTCTCTGCTCGCTCGTCACTCTTGCCTGAGTGAATGCTTCATCATTATGAACATCTTCAATGAGTTTCATATTACACGCGGTTTCTTCTATCGCCAAAACTGAATTCTCAATCTATTTACCGATTTTCACTTGTACTCGTTTATCGCTTTTGTTAATTACGGGCATTTCTATTTCTTGCGCATTGACACTAAATAATGAAATTTACTTCTCCAAGTTAAAGTGCAAACTTCTCAGCCGCAACTACTTTCTCTCTTTCCCCTCTGTCAAATAATTCTGAGTCAATATCATAAAAAGTCAAATCATAACCTTTTCGAACGTACTTAATGTCTAATGCTTCAGTAAATGCATGCCCCAAAAACATCTTAAACTCTTGTGTGTCATCCGGAACAATACGTAAACAAAGTTTCCACGGTTTTAATTCTTCGAGTTTCACATTCTCAACAACCATTTTCATTGAGTCTGCATCGTTTTTCCCAAACGCTATGAATCTTAAATGCGCATTTAACACATTAAACTCTTCTCACGAAACTATAAGGTTTTTCGCCATAAACACAGGCGATCCCATATCAATCGGTGCTACAAGCTTCGACAAACCAATTGTCACTTCGCGTGTAAAATTTTGTTCTGTTTCATCGATCGATTTGTTACAAACTGTAATAACTTCTTCTATCTCGACTTTATGTTCTTTCTGCGAACACCGCAACGCTACATGCCCCGGTTGTTTAAATGTGTAACAGGTTATTTAACGCCTCAGTTGTTGACATTCACGCGCCAGATGCCCCCTTCATTACAATTATAACATCTTCTCGAACGTCAATTTTCTTCGGAACACTTTGCTGCGACGTTTCTCCTGGGATTACCTCCATTTTGTTGTGTTGACATAGGTGCAAAAGCTGTTGTTTAACCAGAGCGCCAAGTGAAGGCCGCTTGAATCTGCGTCTCATTCTTGTTTTGTGTTGGCGTTGCACTGCTCTCTGTCGGAGATTGTCGTAAATTTTCTCAATTTTTACTCAATCCTGCAGCATTACATCGGTAGTTGCCTAGTTTTTTCCAAGTAGATACCGGACAAGCTTACGTGACCATAATCCAGCTGCGTCTTCCTCACTGATGTGCTTGACTGTGAACTCTAATCCATTGTACAACCAACCTTTGTCGAGTAAATAGTCTTGAAGAGTTTCGCGCGCCCTCTGCGTACGTGTCATCGTTGACTTCAATTTTGCACTCCGCGCTCGCACATATGTGAATGCTGCCACAAAAGCATCTTCAAATACTTGAAAAGTTATAATGGGGACTGGTTTCCCCAAAAGTCATTTCTAGGATCCACTTTGCAAGCGAGCTTTGGCCACGCTGAATGCTATTGCGTCAGACCATCCATGAAGTTATTTGGAATTTTTCAGATCGTTGATCCATGCTCAGGCTCTTTCAGGTCCTTCATTGCCGTAAAATTCTCTAATGGCGTATTGCACGTTGGAAATCGGAATTAGTTGGTTCTGAAGATGCTGTCTAATCACTTCGCAGATCAAGTTAAGGACTTGTGTTATATGCGCCAAAGCACTATTGTCCGAATTTTGAAGCCCAGCAGCCTGATTCAGCATGCTTGTCTGTAAGCGTTGCATTTGGCTTTGCAACAGATCAATGTGTCGTTGAAATTGCCAACCTTCTTCTTCTCATTTTTCTTTCTGATTCCCAACCTCAGCCAACGCCGACTCCAAGCTCTTCGCTATTTTGTTTTTCTGCAGAAAATTCACCAAATCGTTCTCCACAAAGTGTTAGAACTCGTCTTGTTTCTCTTCACTCATGAACCCCTCGTCTCATGGAGGTACTCAGTGCTTCCACTTACTACAAAGCTCACAAAACTCAAAACTTCCACTCTACGCCATTGCAAACTCATTGAATCCGAACAAATCATGATCGAACCTTTTCTATCCCACTTTTGAATTGTTAACCTACTTGTTAACTTTCGTAAATTTGGACAGTGGAATGACTTGACTTACTGATCAACTGTCTTTTTCTAATTATTAAGAACAAATCCATTTATTCAACGCAAGTAAATCACTGGTCAGGGATACACTTTTCATTTAAAGATCGCAACTAGCTGCCAGAAATGACGCAATCTCTCTCGTACGCGCGCTTGAAGAGCCGCCTCGCACAACCAGTCTACCTATTTGCAGTTAGCTTCCGACTGACTGCTACTGCAGGCTGACCAGAGCGCTTTCCCCTCTTTTCTTCTATAATTACTAAATCACTTCCCACCAGTACACGCTAGGCCATCTCGTGGCTTACAAAATGAATATATTTTACATTTTAATAATAGCCAAAACATTAGCTTATACCCTGGACTTTCAGATATTTGTTCCAAAAGAACGAAAATCACCTTTCAAACCGAGTTTCTTTATAGACCAGTTGAGGACATTGACCTCCATTCTGCTCTTGAAGATAACTCTACCATTTTCAGAAGGAAGCTTAAAACACTTAGTTTTTAGGCTAAGTGTTTTACATCTCTCCACTCCTAGAAGAGTTTACAAAGCAAGGAGAAAAGATCAATCTTCTAGTCTTCGTTTGAAAGTGTCCTCTCTGCAATGTACACTTTTCAGCTGCAAGATCTAGACCACAGTGCGTTACTGCCCTTACTATGAGAGACTTATAAGGGGAATTGAAGAGCACGAGATTCAGTGAATGCGACTCTAAAGGGGGATAGAATTAACTAAATTGCGCTAAACAAGCCTCTCCCTCCCCATTTCAAAAAAACGCAACCATTTTTGCGTGTTTTTGAAACACATGCGTCGTTAATCGGGAATGGAAAGCACTAAACATGGTCTCATTTTTCCCTATATGAGTGAACGCACTGTGATTTAGACTGCCTGTTTTTGGCCTTGCTCGCAACTCCTTCGACTTTGTTTTAGTTCTCCCTCCCGCGCTTCCACAATAGAGCATTCTCAATAAGCCATAAAAATTTAAAGGGCTGAACCTCTGGGATTATACCTGTAAGGGAAAATACATTGACAGTATAGGGATTACATATTTCGGAGACGTTTTTAAAATAAAAGAAGAAAAATGATGAAATATTGTTTCGTAGTAGGGTGTAAGAAACACAGTGCTGTGCATCCAGGCACAAGATTTTTTCGGACTCCAATAGGCATAACTCAGGAAAATCAAAAGTTTATCAGAAAATCTCGTCTTTTTTGGTAAAAAATTAATCACATTAGCCAGGGAAAATGAAAAATGTATTAACATAAGGTAGAGATTCTTCAAATAGGTATTTTTTGCTTTTTTGTATCAAGAAAAATCTTGAATTTTGGTGCAGCTCTTTGAGACGTAAATATTCGTTATTTGTCATAGGAGAATATAAATTTTGCTTAAAAATCCTTTCAATTAATTCAAGGTTCATAATTGTACTTAAAAATTTATTTCCTTGTTTAAAAATACAAGTATTTAATTTAAAAAATCTTTTTTTTTGTAAAAATTTAATATCTAACTGTACACATCACTTTTTCACTTTGTGTTCAAAGTGTATTCCTTTTTGGTTAAAAATTCGTGTTCGTTAGCCAGGGAAATTGAAAAATGTGTTAGCATAAGGTAGAGATTCTTTAAATTGGTATTTTTTGCTTTTCTGTATCAAGAAAAATCTTGAATTTTCGTACACTTGTTTGAGACTGTTAAGGTTTACTGGTGAATCAATAATTCTGAGGGTGATTAAAATATAAGAGACTTTTATTCAAGCTACTCTCGTTGGAGATCGGTGAACAACTGACTACATACAAGCTCTGCTTTCAAGACGCGCATGTGTATATATAAAATGAAAAATGGAAAAAAAAATGGAAAAATTTTTTTTTTATATATATATTTATATAAAAATACCACACATTTACATTAAACTGGGAAAGTAGAATGCAATGTTAAAACTTTATAATAATATCACTTGAGTTTTTTAATCCTACGAGCAGATCGCACTTGCAATAGACTATATATTGTTACACTATAACCTCACTCAGAATCAGAAAAGTATCATTGAACTGCTTGCACTTCACTTTCACCACATAACCAGCTTCATAAAACTTATAAGCTTCCAAACTTTTATATGCTTTCACTTGTTGTGCAGTGTAAAAACTGTAAGATTGAATAAAATATGACAATATATCCACTATTGTCATCAAGGCACTGAGCTTACATTTTCACTAAAATCTATATCTTTAACAGCATGCGGATCAAAGTTTTCGATTTGTTCCAATTTTTGGATATTTTTCCTAAATATTCACTCTGCATTTCGAAAAAACGAAAATAATTTTAAAAAACGACGAAAATACATGCAAACTATAGGGGCATACTGAGGAGGCTATTCTCCCGAAGCCACTCGGAGCGCTTGACGTCACAAGTGAGAATACTCTACAGCATCTGAGTTGGACTCGTTGGAGTCTGCGCTTTAAGGGCATTCGATACTTAGAAAATTGTCGATTTTACCAGTTTTAGGTCCCCCTGACTTTTTTTCTAGAATAATCAATATTTTGTTTTAAAAAATTGGGAAATGATAGCGAACATGCTAACGAACGTCCCCGCACACTTTTTTTGTGTTTTTTTATCAAAACATATTTAATATTGCTAACAACCTGCGTGTATATTTCGAGGTTACGTGTGTTACAATTTAACCGAGCGTTACTTCCAAACTACACAATATTTTTGGCCGAAAACTTTGGACTTACAAATAAACATAGTAACTAATCTCCCGGAACTAACCTTGTTTGCAACTAATCAAAAAAGCTAATTTCATAAGTAATTTCCAGATTATCGGAAAGACAGAGATGAAAAACGACGTAACCTCACAATAATGCATAAAATTTTTATTTAGCACAATACATTTTTTTGTTATTATCCCTCAAAAAAGAGTCCGGGGACGTCCGTTATGATATTTTAAAGCATCTCCGAATTCAGTTTTTAATTCAGTCTTTTTGCCTATATTTAGGCTCTCCCTCTAACTCGTAGGTTAAATTTGAACAGTGTATAGAAAAAATGGATTTTAATAGAATTCATAAAATATAATAAATAATTCATTATTTCATGAACAAATTTAATAAATAATTATCCACAGCAGGTATTTATGATAAAATAAATTAAGCTTTTTTTATATCTTCGACCACAAATTATATCAAAATATTATTTACTTATCAGATTCAGTAAAATAAAATATTGTGAAATAAAGTGCAAACGTTATTTATCATGATTAATTTGATATTTGTTCCTTATTTTGCATTACATTTTTTTCTTAGCTACCCTGCACAATTTATTATTCAATACATTTTTATTATTACGATTCATAATGTACATTTGTAATTAAACAAACATATTTTCAGTGTCTTCTTTTCATACTTCAAAAAAGTGTGCTTCCGATAAAAAGTGATTCATAACAGATTTATCGACCTTTTTTGGATGGACTTTTTTCTAATTCATCTCTCTTTATCGGGAATGAATTAACCGCAAAAAGGAATTCTTTAATTTTTTGCGCGATCAGAATTTAGATTTTTTATTTTTCAAGCAAAATTCAAAAATATGTTAATGATAGTCTCTTAGGAGGGGGTCGCAAATCTAATACCTCCTTGTTATACTCCTTAGAAGCTGTTTTTTCCTTTTCTGCAATTACCTTTATTTTATGATAGGGGGTACGTGGTCGCTTCCAGTGCCTTGGATCTCGGCTGCGTCCCTGGGTACCTTAAACCGAAATTCACTATTGCGCACACTGCGCAAAAATTCTTTAATCCAACATATTGTTTCACTTCTGTGAGCATAGAAAAGTTTGCTTCAAGAATTCTTTGAGTAAAGTACGATGACAGAGGGGACATTATTTCTGCAAAAACAAAACGTTTGATAGTTCAACATGTAATAATTCGATCATTTTCAAAGCACATCTTTTTCCTGTATATGGTGCCTGCTGGAAACCTAAATCTAATAAAAAATCGAAAGATTT
The DNA here is from genome assembly GCF_010883055.1 of Belonocnema kinseyi. Lineage (NCBI taxonomy): Eukaryota > Metazoa > Arthropoda > Insecta > Hymenoptera > Cynipidae > Belonocnema > Belonocnema kinseyi. The sequence continues at coordinate 104,753,225 of NC_046661.1, read as the reverse complement.
TTTACCTGTGTAGTCGCGCGCACTTGCTACACCTACAGACATTGGAGGGTGTATTTGAATCATAAAAATGGTGACGCAACCTTGAGAATTTCTTGCTGAATTATAAATCAAAGCACAATGCCCAATCTATGAAACATAAGTAGCTTATACGACACTGAACTAGCACAATTTTTTAAAAATGTTCAAACATTGCGCAGAAAAGCGGGGAGCATGTGAAGCATTTAATTAATATCTAATTACCAATATAATACAGGTATATTTTTGGGATATGTCCAACTATTATATTTTTTATCTTATCATGAGAGTTTTTGTTATGACTGTAAGATTTTGTTGCTATTTTAGGGAGTCAGTCTGTAAATTTGTATGTAATATAACTTGTAGGTTAAGTTTGGACTTACCTATATATAAAATCACGGTTACAGAAACGTGACTAATAAAAAAATTATCTTTTGTGTCAAGTATACTCAATACTCATCATTTATCTTATGGTGTACAGATGTTTACCCAACTACTGCAACTGATTTGTTTCTCAGAGACTGAGAAAAATGCAGAAAACATTCTCTTATAAATACTGTTTTTTTATACTTTGCCACCTTCTGTTCCGGTAACGATGATTAGAAGAATCTGAAAAAATATTCTTTTTTGAACTCAGCTTTTCCCTATCTGATTATTCTGTCTGAAACTTGAAAGTCGTAATAATAGAGAAATAATTTTTCTATTTTTGGTGCTTTTGGTAGAATTCTGATTAAACTACTAAAGAAATGATTTTGTTGATATGAAAAAGACAACCTAAATGATTTCTCCTGGATTTGATGCTCAATTTCCCCGCCATCGTTGAATAGTACTTTGTGTGTGTTTTTTATATAGATCTTTTTTGTATTGCTTCGTTAAACTCTTGCATTGCGAATCTCGGTTCGACGCCCACGCTGACAGTTTTAATGCCTTCGGTTGCACATGTATGTATTCAACTTTGCATGCAACCAAAGCTACAATATCGAAGATTTCAAATACTCGATCGATGAATCTCTGCAACTGCAAACGAGTTTTCATTCATGAGAAAAAAGAGTGAACTGTTCCTTCATAAATATCCTATATTTATAGTAAGCTGGATGATATTTCAAATCTTTGTACTTTTCCCATTCTTAATGCAATTTATTATTAGAATCGTTTATGGTTTCCTCTTAACGAGATGCAGATTTCGAAAGGCGCTTTCATAATCCTAACTAAATACAGATAAAATTTATATTTCCAAAGTCTGCTTTAAACACAATGAGCATAAATGCATCATATCGGATTCTGTGGATTGAAACACGTGGATCCTGGTATGCCTTCCAAGAATTACAATCTCTCTTAACAGTCCATACGATCGTGATCCACATATTGTGGGATAATTGTTGCGGAAAAGCCTAATCGAGAAACTGCATTTGCATAGAATTGTCCAACGCCCTTTCTGGTATAAAATTGTCGAAATAGTGATTTCCGTAGTAAGATCGTAGTTGGGATCTGCTTTGTTTCTTTATATCAAATCAGAAACTATAAATCGGGAAAGATTTTGGAAAATTTGAACCTTTAATCGAAAATTCATCACTGTAGGTGGAAAATGCAACTATTTGGTAAAAATTAAATTATTCTGTTTAAAATTAAATTATTTCGTTTAAAATACATCTGTTTTTAAAAAGTAATCTCTTTGGTTCAAAATAAACTATCTTATTGAACATTCATCTGTCGTCTACAAAAAACATGCAACCGTATTTGCTTAAATTATAACTTCCTTCGGTTGAAAGTTTTACCATATGGTTGAAAAAATCATCTGTTCTGATAGAAATTTCATTCGAAATTCGTCTTTTTAAGTTAAGAATTTAACAATTTTGGTAGCAAATTAATCTATTTGGTTGAAAATTATATTTCCTGTCGAGAATTTATATTTTTTATTCAGGAATTATACTTTCTTGTATAAAATTCAACTATTTTATAGAAAATTCATTTTAGCTTGAAAATTTAACAATTTGGTAGAAAACTCAACTATTTAGTTAAGAATCAACTGTATTTTTCAAAATTCTTATTTTCTGATTAAAAATTAAATTTTGTGGTAGAAAATTCATATTTTTTATTGAAAATTTTACTATTCGGTTAAAAGTTAATTTTAATTTCAAAATTTAATTTTGTAGAACAATAGTCTGTTTTTTAATTCTTTTTTTTGGAATTCAACTATTTTGTTGCAAATTCATCTTTTTGGGTTGAATTCAATTCTTACGTCCTCATTATAATAAGAAGGTATGTGTTTTATTTAAATTTAAATTCTTCGGTTTAATTAAATCTCTACATCTTCAGATCCTATAAATGAGAAAAACCTTCGAAATAATGATCACTTTGGATTGAGCTTTGCACTCATTTTTAAGAAATAAGAAAAAGGAACGAGTTCGTTAACCTTTCAATTTTCTACTTACGATTCTAGCTTTGTCCATCGAATTTTTTTTTCAGCAAATTTTAAATTTAATTTTTAAGCAAAACTATACGAGAATAAGAAATACAATGTTTTAGAAAAATGGCACAAGCCACAATAAAATCTTGATTAACAGAATTGTTCGCCATAATTATATCAACAAATTTGCTTTGAATTATTTTTTGATAGAATGTGCACTTTATTAAATTGTAAGAACCAGAGGATGAAAACATGTATATTTCAATATCAATGCACATTCTGAATAGTAATAATATTTATACATTTATTGAAATGATACAATTTTCAGGGTAACTGAGAATGAAGATTAATGTCAATTAGGACACAAATATTAAATTAAAAAATATTAAAGTAATGTGTTCGGTAAAGCCAAATGAGCTACCAGTAGCCAGTACAACGAGGAAACGCCGATTTCCGAAAATGAAATGATTAAAAACACGCCTTAGAAGTATAATTGGGCCCGAGCTTTTTGGATCGTTTCTAATTATAGACGAGAAGAAGGATATAGAAGTAGATTATGACGAAGTTATTAAGATTTTTGTGAGTTTCTGTCCAAAAAAGTCACTCGTGAGAAAAGCTGTATTCTTTTGCTAAGAGTAGCATATAAGTTCGTGTGTTGTAACATATTTGCATACATAAAATACATTTTTTAAAGTTCTGTGTACATGATATTCATAATTTTTTGTTGAACCTTTTAACCTATTTCTAACTTTTTAAGATCATTTTGGGCTGTAAATTTGGAAATTACATACTGGTCTCACGATAATAACTGCAACTTTGAAATCTGCTTTGCAATTTTGCAACTCTATAAACTATAGAACTACTTCCTTTTTGAAGCAACTTTATTTATCCAACCAAACGGAAATGCTTGCAAATTATCTCTGATTTCAGATTGAATTTATGAGAATTACAAAGATCACGAGTAGGATAAAGTATTAAGAGTAATGTTTCCGGGAAAGTTGGATACTTGAGTTCGGTATGTGACGATATAATACAGCATCAACATACATCGTTCACGCGTGGTTAATGATAAGTAGGAATAATTTTTTGTCCCTATAACTGATTCACATGAGGAGAGTTAAGTAAAGTTAACATAAGCCAAAGTCCGTATTATTGACTATCTTCGTCCTTATAATTTCTATATATAGCCTTGGTTGCACCGGTTCAACCGTCGCCGCGTGAATGCGCTTCGCAACTTGTTTGTCATTTTTACCCACCGAAGCGGACAAGTTAGCCAAGTTAATTACTCGGATAATTCCTTGGCACTCCTCGCGCGCTACAAAAGAGCCGACCTGCTGATCCCGCAATACGTTTCAATATTAATGCACCTATCGTGTATAATTTACCTGAAAATAATCATAGGCTCAGTAATGCTTTCTTTTATATAATTCAATATGCTGCTAGATGAAGTTTCTTGTACCTTAGTTCAGATTCTATAATATAGTAGGTTGGAGTAAAAATAATAAAACTAATTAAATCGTTTATGCTGAGAAAACAATCTGTGGGCTGGCATCGGAAAACAATTTTTTTTAATTTTCGTCACATTTCCTCGGTCCATGAAGTGGCACATTGTATTATTGGCTAATCTTTGCAACTGATTTAAAATTATTTTATACCGCAGTTTTGATGCGCAGTTCGTATAAAAATTACAGTAGCTATAAGCAAAAGCTGATGACTTTTATTTCTATTCATTTAATAAAAAAGAAACTTGTTATCTTTCCGTTAAAAAATAAATTTTCATGTAATCTGATTTAAAATACATAAACCTTAGGGAAGTATCCAAATGTAAATCAGTATCACAAATTAATATTTGACACTTTCATTACTTATATAATTGGTTGTTTGTTATCCTAGTGCAATGGGATTTTTATAAAAAAAGTCAAAACGGTTTTCCAACTTTTGAAAATATTGTACAAGTAATTAATTCAATTCAATTGAAAAGAGAAATTAATAAGTAATACAATTTATTGATTATTCATGCTATAAGCAATTTTATAATGAACCAACAGATTCCATATTTTTCAAGAATTATAATTTGTACCACTCAACTTTTTTAATAATAGCGTGTTCATGATGATGTCTGATTCTTCACATTCTGAAAGTATAAGCATTAAAAATGTTAACAAATTAGATAAAAGAAAACGAAATTTGCGTCTTTTCTTGCAGAAACATTTATTTTCAGCAAATATAGTTTCAGTAGATAAAATAAGGTATTTGATCGTACTCGTAAATCATTCTAATAAACGTCCCTTATAATCTGATCATCATAAGAGATGTTTCAAGAATATAAGCTTAAAACATGAAAAAGTCGCAAAAATCTTATTTTCAATAATTATTGTACTCGTAGCAACAAGTAAATGCAACCAATTATAAATGCAATAAAAATAGGTCTGAAAAGTTGACTTTGAAGAGAAAAGTGATTTAAACAAATTTTATAATTGAAGGTTTGAAGTACAGATTACTAGATATCTAACCAAATTTGAATTTTTCAGGAGAGCGAAATAACATTTTATAAAATCGAAATCACCACTTGAAGATAAAAAAAAGTTTACCATTGGGATGAAGTGTTTCTGAATTAGGGCAAAAAAAGTATTTGAAAAATTATCCAGTTCCGAGAAATAGATTATCGAAGTTGACAATCTGAAAGTGAAAGAAACATAAAATTGAAATAGACACGGTTGCGAATCACACTAAAAAATGAAATTTGTAGTTGAAACATAAAATATAAACTTACTCCCGAGATATTGAGTTGCTAAATTAAAAGAAAATGAGTTATATTAGAAAAATTTAATTACTTCTGAGTGAACCATTCAATAATTTGGGAAAATAAAGATTTAGTGTGACAGAATCACACTGTAACAGACGATATTTCACTGAAAAAAATCTTAACAAATAGAAATCTCTCGCTTCATCAAAAAGACCATAATTCTCAATTATCGATAAACATCAGGAATAGACGTGCAAGATTTTTCTTCAGATTAATTCGAAAAATATGAACTTAGTATTACTTTTTTAATTCAATCCCCATTAGCCTCTTCTGTGGGGTCCCAGAAAAAAATCCATAAGTACATAAATGAGATATTTTGTATTTCTTAATAGTGTATGTATTCTAGGTTTATTGAAAGAATATAAATTGTGACTTCTTTTTATGACTCTATAAAAGGGACTTCTTCGGGTTAAATGTTGAATTTAAAAAGTAATAATAAAATGTTAATTCTTATTCTGTGATTGTTTGCAAAAAAACATTGATAATTTTTCACGCCAAATTTGCGTAAAGCTGGACATATAGGCATTTGTGAATTCTTCCAAATGTGGTTACTTTATTTATTTGTTTAAAAAATACATGAATCCAAGATCCGATAAGGCCAGTTAAAGGGCTTTAGTTTAACCTTAAAAACTAAATAATTGCTGTGTCTATATTATTCATCTAACAGTGGCCACCAACAATGTTTTAAACATAACTTAGAAGTAACTTTATTAATTTTGAAAATTGGACTGTAAAAACAAATCATGAGTTGCTTGTACAAATTCGGAAAGAGAAGTGAAGAAAATCTCAAGATTTTGAAAACTACCATTTTTAGCGATATTTGAAAATGATATGTACTGCGAGGAACTTTAAATAAAAACGCTGTATCCGAAAACGTCCCCCTGTCTTTCAAGGACTTCACTTGATATAATAAAAACGAGTTTGACAACTTTTAATCATTTAAGAATTTTTTGCTGTGCTAGGTACCCAACTAACAGATGCAAATTCAAGCAATTCAGTTAAACTAATTGTCTTGATAAAAATAAAAAATAAACATTTACCTTTAGTAGCTTCGGTTGATTTTTACTCAATTTTTGATATTCTTTCATATGTTAATAGGAGACTTAGAAATGTGTTATTCAATGTGTTCAATAAACACTCAAAATAGATTCCATCTCAATCCAAATAATCTTAAACTTTTCCCAAATGCCTCGATGTCCCAGCTTTACGCAAATTTTGCGGCATTATTCCCAATCAATTTTCTGCGCACATGTACTAACTTTTGAAACTATAATTATAAACAGCCATTGGATTTAATTTAATTAAAAGTAAGATCAATTTCAATGATGGGAAAATGATAAAATTTGAGATAATTACTATGCGATCGTTAAATGATTTATGGAGAATGGAGATGCAGAATCTAATAATTACAGAATTGAATAAAGCGTCAGAATATCTTGAAACTGTGTCAGTACAGGCGGATCTCTTATATGTGCACATCAACCCGTAATTACGCAAAAGACAAGTGTCCTTTCATTTGAAAAGAGTTGGTCGTTAAATCATCGTCGCGTTAGGCGCACTCGAGTACTTGTCGTTTTATGGAGGTATATAGGGACACAGATTAGCGTGGGATTGGAATCTTTGGGTGCGATCGCGTTTTGTGAAAAACAATTGCCTGTTCTCTCATGTTCTTTATTTATCTTCTTTCCAATTTGTATGTAGTATATTTCCAATACAAAATTCAAAATCTATATCAGGACTGCTAAATGTCTTTATTTGAGTCAAGCATTGGAAGGAAGATTTTCGAAAATACTCCTTCTGAATTCAGCTTCTGTTTAGTTAAGCGATACTACTGAATCTTAAACTTTGCATTGTTTCGATAACCACTTTTTCATTTTTCATAGAGTTGTCAGGACCAACAAAGCAAAGCTTTTACTGAATCGATCCATACATGTTGCGGTTATTCGCATGAAATATGACACGTTATTGTAATCTACCAGTATATCCAAGGATTCTTGATGACTTTACGCAGATTTTATTACAGTTTTCCCTAGTACTTGATGAAAAACTTCCTCGCTACCTCAAACTCGGTACAGCAGAAACCAGCTATTGAAATTCATAATTCATTATCATTTACCAAAAACTTTCTTCACATATATGCAGATTTCAAATAAAATCAGAGAAAAATTGATTTTTGCTATGAAAAAGGCTGTAAAAGACTTTGGTCATGCGGTTCTTGTTGCAGACTATTCGTTCCTACACGGTAAAAAAAATTGAGCTGTGACAGGGATATTATTCCTTATTATAGCCAAGCATTTAGCTGAAAACGAACGAAGGAATTTAGAAAGATCCCTGGATTAGCGAAAATGAATATCCTTGACCATTTTCCATATACCAGGGATATCGTACTGTCAAACCTCTAATAAGTATAGCTATAATAGGGATATTAAGAATAGGTGTCTGAAGCAATTATCGGAAGAGCGCCGGTGCATTATGGGAGCAGCGAAATAAAATGGCGACGGTCTAATCGGGAGCAGTGACAGTTGAGATTTACTTTGAACAATTAAACGCTTTTTACCAATTAAAATGTGTGCGATTGTTAATATTAAATAGAGTTTATGATGCGGTAATAATAATTTACAATTGTTTCGATTGTAGGCGATAACTATATTGAAATATCAAGAAACGCGATAAAAACAACAAACTTGACCTCCAAATGCATTACACGGATTTCAGGGAAATTCATTTTCGTAATACCAGACGAAAAACTGGCTACTGTAAGTTAATATATTTCTATAACAACTACATTTTTTTCTAATCTGAAGATAATACGAGGGTAGTTCAATAAGTCCTTAGAATGAAGTATAAAAACAATTTCTTTTGGGTAAATTTTTTTTTATTTTTCAACATAATCTCCTTGGAGCTCTATACACTTGGTCAGTCGCTTTTCAAGTTTTTTAATCCTTCAGAAAAATGCGTTTTCGGAAGTTCCTCAAAATAAGCACTTACAGAGGCAATGACGTCTTCGTTGTCTGGAAATCTCTGTCCACCGAGCCATTTTTTCAAGTTTGGAAATAAGAAAAAGTCACTGGGGGCTAAATCTGTGGAATACGGTGGGTGTTCGACCAATTCGAATTTTAGTTCTTCAATTTTAGCCATTGAAACGAAGCATGTGTGAACTCAGGCGTTGTCGTGATGAAAGAGAATTTTTGTTCTCGCCAAATGTGGTCCTTTTTTTAAATTTCTTCTTTCAGCTTCTCTAATAATGATGCATAATATTCACCAGTGATTGTTTTACCCTTTTCCAAGTAGCCAATAAGTATAATTCCACGTGCATCCCAAAAAACTGTAGCCATAAC
>NC_046661.1:104725162-104744559 GCF_010883055.1 Belonocnema kinseyi | reverse complement strand
CATTTTTTATCTCATATGGAGTTAAACCCTTTAAATGAAAATGTTTGATTACCGCTCTGAACTCGTTTTTTTTTCATTTTTCTTAACGAACATTTTTTTTTTAATTGGTTATAAAAACACGTAAACTCAGAAGATGTGGACTGTGACTGCACCATATATCTAGTCGGGAGTGATGCTGACTGAAAACAAATGATTTGGAGCGATTCGCGCGCCATATGTTGGTCATTCTAAGGACTTATTGAACTACCCTCGTACAATTATACATAATCTGTCGAAAATAATAAACTTTCGAACTTAGCAATTTTGTCCAAATTCCTGATTTACGAGAACAATTTACATAATGTAACTAAATGTGTAACTCTTCTAACTAAACGTTTTACCTCATCCAAGCGGACACTTTCTTTGAGTTTAATATATTCTCGATTCACTCGTTCGCCTCAAGAATTTTTTTTTCCGTGTAGTCCTCTGTCTTGCTAGGAGTGAAAATATTTCAGCTTGCTGGGAAATATCTGAAAGGATTGAAGCAGTGTATTTTGATGACTTCAGAAGCTGATTTCGTGTTGCAGGTTTCAAAACAAAGATTACTTTAATGTAAAAGAACATTGTCTCTCGAATATGCTCGTTGATCTTAAGGACAGTTGTGTCTAGAAACTTTTTGGAATACATGAATCGGAACAGCTTCTTGTAACTCAGGCTGATTCATGTTGATTATATCATTAGGCATTTAGATCTAGTTCGGATTGGAGAGATTCCGATAATAAATTCTACTAGGAGTCTCAGTTCCTTTACCTCATAATTATCTCTTAGTCAATGAACAATGATGAACAATGTCCTACTCCTAGGATCTTTTAAGGCTTCTAAAATACTCAAAGATTTGTCACCCTAATAGTTTAATAAAAAGTTACCCGTAGGCTTTTTAACGTCAATATCATTGCTTGAATGTTTGAAGAAAGTGAAAACAATCCTTAAAATTAACTCAACGACCTTAACTGCTAAAGCAGGTTTTTTACATTTATGTTTAATTTATCTCAAAACACAATAGTTTAATCAAAATACCTTCGGTGATTTTGTTTCCAAGGGAGTGTCGGTTTCCATGCTTGAATCTTTAAGGGGTGTTAAAACAACCCCCAAAAATCCTATGTATACAAAAAATCGTGAATATTTCAAGTTCATGGTATACAGTGGGTATGATCTATAAAATATAACGCATTTAACCAAATCTAACAAAATTTGTTTGAGTAGGACAACGGTTTCCTAATGGATGAATTTTTCTGTTGAAATACATGCAAAAATTGTAAATTTTGTAATTTTTCGAGTGAAAACTGTCCTCTTTCCAGATGATTTTCTACGGAATGACTGACCTGCAGATTCGAAATTTAAAAAAAAATGTATAATAAGACATTTTATCAGAAAGCAATTTTCTGCAGATTTAGTGCACATTTTACCGTTATTTTTGTGGTCATAAATTTTCCCAATTTTTTGTAGAAAATAGTATTCCTTTATAATTGAGGGGGAATTTATAATTTACCCCAAATTTGGTTAGAGAAGATCCAATTTATTCAAATTAATTCTACAAGGAAAGCCAAGGACGCAGCAGTGTATCTGAAAACCATTAATAAGGAAAGAAACTGAGAAAATATTCCTTACGAACACGAATTATGAAGTTATCATTCGCATGAAGCATGACACGTTTCTATAATCTAACAAGAAATCGAAGTATTCCTGAATAGCTATTGAGAGTTAAGAAAATAAAAATAAATAATAATTTAAAAATTTAATGTTTTAGTTATAAAGAATGTAGAAGACTCCGATCATACGGTTCTTGTTGCAGAAGTTTCGGCCCCAGTCCTCTGTTCTGCTTGGAGTCAGAAAAAATCTAAAAGTCATCTTACTTGAAAGAATTTTCAACATCTGTATATCTGCACCACGTGTTTCGACTGGACGTCCAGTGCGGTTGCATTTTATACAGCTGAAGGGCAATTTTTTTTAAAGAATTTGTCTTCAACGAGTGACCTGTAAAGATCTTTCAACAATCTAAAATTTTACTTACTGTTAAGCAGTATTTTAAAATATTCTGAAGACAAAAGTAAATAATTAGTGATGAAATCTTAATTTCCCTTAAAAGCATTGCCGCTTTAATATCTTCGTTAATCTCAAGAACAGATGTACCTAAAAAGTTTTTGGACCACATAAATCAGAAGAGGTTCTTGTACAAAGGTTGCTTTTTGATGATAATGCCATCAGGAATTTAGGTAGACTTCGGATTGTAGAGAATCCGATAATGAATTCTACTGTGATTCTGAACTTCTTTAAATCATAATCGTCCCTTAGCTAACCAACATCGATGTAGAATTTCGTACTCCCAGGATCTTTCAAAAATCCGAAACTCAATTTCCAAGTTAAAATACCTTTCTCGATTTTTTCAATAGAACTACACTTTGATAAGGCTCACATGGATCTTTCTATCGATCAAAGATCTAGGATCGACCTTCGTTCAATCTGTTGCGAGAAAATAAAAATCAATGTTTTCCCAAGTGTTAACTGTATATGTTTCTCAAAGCCCACAGAACTTTAAAAAACTTAATCTTTGACTATATGTAGTTAAGTAGACCATTCAGAATATGAAAACGCATATAAATACTGACATCTAAAAATATCTTTTTGATCAGGTTTTATTCAAGCATTCTAAATGCAAAGAATAAATATCCGACCGCCCCAGGCGCGCTCAAATTCGGGAGCCACGCGCGTGGCGCGCGATAAGAATGTGCCCGCGCTGCGGGCAGATTTTTTATATATAAATTCTCCATTTTTTCAAACAGCTATTAAAAATCATAAAAAGCGAAACCTTTCATTTATGAACGTGGATTTTATTATTTTTCGTAGACAATTGTATTTATAATAGTATTTATAAAACATTTTAATGAATTGTTTGGAAAATATAATACAAATTTCAATTAGCTTTTGGAAATCGTAAATATTTGTTAGCTCTTGTAAAAATTTGTTCTAATATTTGCTTTGTTGAAACTTCTATTTTGTTAAAAATGCATATTTCTTGATGGACTTGACTGTAATTTAATTAAAATTATTTTTTTTTAGTTGAAAATTTAACTATTTTATTAAAACTTAGTTGTTTTTCTCTGAAAATTACTTTTTTATCTGAAAATTTATCTGTTCCATTTTAGATTAAAAACAAATCTTTTTATCTGAAAATTCGTGTTTTTTTTTCATTCGTCTTTTTTGGTAGAAAATTCACCTGTTTTGTTTGAAATTAATTTTATTGTTTAAAATTCATATTTTCAAGTCAACAAATTTAACTGCTTTGTAGAAAATTTGCCCTTCTTGGTAAAAAGTTCTTTTTTTTGTTGTTAAAAATTCAATTAGTTCAAAAGTAATCTTTTGGAGTTAAAGATTCCACAATTTTGTTAACAAATTCATCTACCTTAGAGCAATTCTGAAAATTGTGAGTATTTGAAAGATTTAAAAAAAATGTAGGTTTTTGAAAATTTGTAATAGAAACTTAAGATACAGTTTTCATGTGTATGGATATATATGAAAGGATTCCTATCAAATGGCTCTTATGGGTGAAATGAAAGGATCCATTTAAATGGGATCTCCTGCATATATAATTTTAGTGCGGTAGAAAGGTGAAAGACACTAGCTACGATAGATATTGCTAGATCCCAGGGCCGAGGTCACTTTCGGACCCACATGACATCCAGTTTGGAATCGAGACGGGAATGGCCTACGGATACAGTCGCATCGCGACTGTATGGATAGGGGATTGAGGCAAGGGTGTCCGTTTAGGGCAACGCTTTTTGCAATTTTAATCGCGGAAATGGAAACTAAGCTTGTGGCCGGAGCGGTAGAAGGATTTAGTGTAGGAGTAGTCAGGTTATGATCACTCGCATATTCGATGACATAGTGCTGCTAGCAAAGAGCGAAGAGGTTTTAAAGGAGATTATGAAAAGGTTGAGAAGATAAATGAGGGTAGCGGAAGTGGAAGGGAAACGAGGTACAGGAGCTGAAAGGGTTTGTGTACCTGGGCTTCCTATTTCAGTGGAATGGGGCGAAGAATGGTCATATAAAATAAAGATTGAGAAAGGCAAATGTGGTGATAAGGCAAGTGTGGGTACTAGGAAAGAGGTTGTTCGCAGGTGGTTTTGTGAGGAGAACAAAATTGTTCGATTCACTAGTGATGACTGTTTTATTTTATGGAGTGAAGATGTGGGGTGGAAGGTAAGTGTGGAGGTAAATATGGGGAAGTAAACTGATTAGGAAGTGTCGGTGGAAGAAGGAGAGCAGACGTATTCATTTATTGACAAAAATCAGCATAGAATTAAACAAGATTGAAGTGAGAAGCAAACATTTGATGATCATATGTATAAACACGTTAACGGTAAAAACGACACTAATTTATATTGAAAATATTGTGAATCTCGCCATATTTGAAATCATTTCAATCTATATTAACGCATTCCTTCTAACCGGGTCCCTCTAAATGAGCCTATGGAGAATGGCGCTGCCAATATGTCTCTTAAAAACAGGCACCAACAGTCCTCTGAAAAGGAAATTAAAGAGACAATCGAAGCAGGCTGGAAGGGTAGCTGCGGTGGCTGGAGCAGCGACACTGACAACCATAATCGAAGCCCAGAAGAGAAGGAAGGGTTCGAGGACTCAAACTAACACCCTGATGGTGGTGGTGGCGGATACAAGCTACCCGAAGTTGTTGATCACTGCGGAGCAGTTTTAGCCCTTCAAGGAGGTCATCTTAGTGGACTTAGTGCGCTCGAAAGAGTGTCCCCAAATAAATGGCCAAAAATCGAGCCCTCTTTCTGCAGGAAAGGCGTGTTCGTGTTTGTCGAAGCCGATCAACAGGCTGACCCTTGGCCACAAAATACAGTGATCGAGACAAGGCCCTGGGAAGGTACAGAACTCAAAGTGGGTGTGGTTGAATTTCTCTAAATCATACTAAGACTTGTTTCCCATGTAAGCTGGAAGACCTGTCTATGGTCCTGTGGCGCTTGGAGGAATTCAAAGCCTCACTAAAGACATCGCCCTGGTGAATCGTCAGGCACGATCGAACTCAGGGAAGGCATACAACACGAGGTCATAGACAACTTCTACTTATGCAGATTCCTGAGTGGACATATTAACTTTATGTGTGAATCTGCATTGAAGCATGCCTGTTATGCATACAGGTATCTCACTAATCCGGGAACCTTAGGTACTTCGAGATAACATAATGGGATTAGGGGGGAAGGGGCTGGTTTTTGTTACAGGGATTCCAAGGCGGATAGATAATGTTCCTGCATACTGCCAAAAAACGTATACCTTGTCCCGCTGTTAGAACTATGTCTGCTTTCATATAAACGCGAAACCAAACCACATCGAGCGTCGATTCTTTGTTTTCACAATTGAATCTCAGTGCGACCTATTGCATGTCGCATCTTGCGCCAGGCTTTTACTTTTAGTAATCCATTTGCATTAGCGAGCATCCATGTCTCTTTGACTCTTTTGTTTTTTAGTAAACTAGTCGCAGCGAGCTTTAATTTTTGTGTTGAATTGATTATTAATTACTATTACTAATTGATTATCGATTTTTTTAAAGGTAAGGAAATTGTTGTAATCTGAATATAGAATCAATTCTTACCGTCTATTCTTAGATTTCCGAAATCGACATATATTCAGAATCGAAGAACGAGATTTGAATCTCGCCTGCGATTCCGGAAACCTAATAGATATATCTGCAAAAGATTGTCATTAAGTAGCCCACTTTACAAGGAGCAAAATGCCTGTGCGGTTGTTCACTTCACTGAAAAAGCCCTAAGCGGAGCAGTCAAGCTAAATAAAGGACAACTGAAGCAGAAAAATTTTGTGATTTGAACCTTCATGGATCAGAGAGGCCATAATTGCATACGATGTGCCAACTGAAGAGGTGGAGTGGACCTGATACATGTTGGATGACAGGAACCTAAAAACGACTAAGGTTAATAACACTTTAGATGAAAATATTGAATCGGGATGTCTGCTGGGAGTCGTTTTATTGCCCATGTTATGGTGCTTGGCAGTAAATAAACCACTTCATATTCTAACGAGTCAGGGCTACTACACTATAGACTACTCGGACGACATACTGGTCATTATGCGCAGCCAGAATCTGGACGCGGTCTTCGGGGGATGGTGCAAGAAGACCTGATTATCATTCAATCCTATGACTCAGGCTTCCTTATGCGGCGGTGGTCTGGTGGAGTGGGGTAAAACTATCTAATGTGAAGGTTTGACCTGAAAGAATCAGGGGACTGGTTATAAGAGACGTTACTGGTGCCTCGAAGTCGACACTCACAGGGTTAGGGGCCCAACATCTCACCATCAAGGCTATGACTTCGAAGGCAGTCTGGAGAATAAATATGGTAAACAACGGAAGAACCTCAACGGAATTGCAAATCACAACCAATATTGCGAGTACGTATGCCGAACCCGAGCATGCTCAGGAACAACATTTCAATGCTGTTTAACGGCGAGGCACACTTGCCCAGTGATGGGGACAGCAGGTTGACATCTGGCACCAGAAACAAGGACATGATTTAAAATTATGGCCGTGCTCCAGTGTACCTACATTGGATCCCTAAACACGTTTGCATTAAAGGCAATGAGATGTCGGACAGGCCAGCAAAACTAGCAGCAAGAGAAAACGTCATTGGTCCTGAACCAGTTGTAGACATTTCCAGTAGGTGAGTCACTAAAGAAATCAACAGTTGGCTGACTGAGGAACATCAGAAGGAGTGTAAGATGGTTACTTGCTGCCGATAGGCCAAAACACTTATGGGTTTAAGCGTAGACCATACTCGAGCTGAAGAAATACGCAAGCTCGGCAGAATAGAAGGCACGGTTCTGAGAGAAATAGTTATAAGGCATGAAATACTCAGGTATAATAGACATAAGATAGGGTTCGTAGTGCAAAAAGGATGATGAGAGAGCTAGGCATATCCTTTTTCACTGCACCGCGATGGCGGGGAAGATCTAGCACTCACGGGCAGTAACTGCATCAGCGAGTGAAACAGATCGCACAGAAAAAACTGAAGTTAAATTTGGTTACATGTAAAATTTCCCGCTATTAAAGTTTACATGCTATTTGGCAAAAGTTTATCCTACGATGGAATAAAAGCTATCGTCTGCTACGGCATCCTTAGCAGCAATGGGAAAACGGCAAAGTATGAGTGAAATCCAGTTCTAAATCAGGACACCAGATTTAAATGAACACAGAAAAAACAAAAGTTCAAATTTTTTGCAGTTAGGGCTTGAAACAGTTAAAAATTACATATATTTTTTCGCGAAAGTTTCACCCAGGTTAGGAGAATAATTCTGATCCTGTCTACTGCGTCACGCTGAAGTGTGAAAATTTCGGTAAAACATGAGAATAATCAACAGAAAAAAGATCAAAATCAACAAAAAAAAAACTAATATAGTATCTCCTCCGAAACAAATTACACTATTGCAGACGAATAAGAACTTATTAAATACCATTTAGCAAAAAGCGCAAAAACAACTGGCAGATGGGAATCCCCATTTCTCTCCAATTTAATGAAGTTAAACGACGATAGATAGCGCCAGCGTCGCGACTCTCGCTATATCTCGAATAAAAATGAAGCGATTATAAGGCGAAAGATTATCCTGTCAAGGTTAAAAATCGGAAATTATCTTCGATTAATGTAAAGTTTATCTGGCAAGGTTAATTTTTGTTGCGGTGAATCTTTCACCTGGAATCGACGTAAACTTTATCTTTCGTTTTTTCTGTGCCCCCATAGCGTGGCTGTGGTGCTCGCCGTATGGAAAGGCTTTGAGGTCCTGCATAGGTCTACAAAGGGACAAAACGGGATTATCCAGCGCCAGGGGCTCTTGTGGTCTTAAACCTAACAATAATAATAATAATGAAGTGAATTTTACATAAAAGTTTTTTGCAATAGCTCTTCAATAATTAGTAAATGAGCGTAAGAACTATAAGAACCATTATTCGCTTTACACCTACACAATTATTCTATTCATAAATAAAATATGCTACCACGTATAGTAAAACCTTTAAAATTTCTCAACTTGCAAATAATTTATTATATTATATAAATTTTACAGTTAAACTTAAAGCTAAAATATTGCAAAATATACTGAAAATAGGCAAACCGGAGACAGACGCTATTTTCCAATATAAAATTAGAACAGTTAAAAAATATATGGCAATAAATGTATAAAGTTAAATAATTGAAAAATGCCCGGATATCACAGAACTTTCCCTGGACATTCCTGGAATATTCCAATGGAAGGTTCGAAAAATTCGGAAAAGTGTTTCAGGAAGGTTCCCGGATGTAGATAAATGTCCGCGTATCAATGAAGGTTATATAGGGAGATTTGGGAGCTGTTGGTAAAAATTTTCGGATTATACTTATTTATAGATATTTCTGGAACCTTCCTGGATACGCGGACATTTACAACTTCCGAGAACATTTTTCGGAATGCTCCGAACTTTCCATTGGAATATTCCAGGAACTTGTAGGGTAACATTCGTGCTATCCGTGTTAAATATTTCAAATTAATGAACTGCAAAGTTAAATGCTCTATCTTGAACAATTATAGTCAAACGTCAAAAATTGAGCACGATTGAATTATTATTAATGATGGAATTTCTAAGACATAATGTTCTTAATATTCTTGATGAAAATTGACAGTTACAAATCAATTTAAAAATCATTTTTTTGAACTGCAAATACTCTTTTTAGTTAAAAATTAATAATTTTTGGTTGAAAATTCAACTGTTACGTAGACAATTCGCCCTTTTAACTTGAAAATTCAATAATTCAGTGGAAAGTTTTTTGTCTCGATTGTAAAACCTTTCTTGAATAAAAATTCAACTCTTTTGTTTAAAATTCATCTCTTTTGAGCGAGATTTGATCTCTTTTGTTTGATAATTCAACTGTTTAGTCAAAAATTCATTGCTTTGTTTGATAATGTTACTCTTTTTGAAAATCATTTTTTATTATTATTTTGGTTTTTAATATTAAATTATAAGTATTCCAATTTAATATTCCATCGATTTAGTTGAAAACTCATCTCTTTGATTGCACATTAATTTTTTATCGAACAATTCAACTATTTAATTTTTGTTTGAAAAATTATCTTTTTTAATTAAAAATTCATCTTTTTGTGGAAATTAGTTTTCTGTAGTGAAAATTCATAATTTTTATTGATAATGTAACTATTTCAGTTGAATATTTATCGTTTAGTTAAAAATGTATCAGTTTGGTTGGAAATTAATTTTTTTACTTGAAAATTTAACAATTCCTTTATTGGTTCAAAATTTGTATTTTTTGGTTGAAAACTATTTGGTTAAAAATAGTATTTTTTCGTTAAAAATTTAACTAATTCGTTGAAGAAAAGTATTTTGTTAGAATTCGTCTTTTTTTATAGAATTAATCTTCTTGAAATATTGAAACCAATTTGATTGAAAATTCTACTATTTTGTGGAAAATTTGTTGTTTTTGTTAGTTACAAACTTAATTGTTCCATTTTTAGTTAAAAATTCATCTGTTTTTGTTGAAAATTGAACTATAACATTAAAATATTCATCATTTCTGTTAAAAATTAATATCTTCGGTTAAAAATAAAACTATCTAGTTGAAATTTGAACTCTGGTTAGAAATACATCGTATTGGTTTAAAATGTATCATTTCCAATCGATATTATTTTTACTTGAAAAGTTAGTAATTTGAAGAGGTTAAAATTGAATTCAATATAGTACGCACATTAATTTTATCGAAATATGCACTGAATCTTAAGTATAAGAAGATAAAATTAAAATTTGTTTGAATTATTGTTCAATTTCATGGACTTTGGAGACAAATTCTAGAAATGATAATTATGTTTTCAGTATTAATTAACTATTTAATCAATGAATGTTTCGTAATATTATTTGTCAAAGCTTTCTGAATTAAACATTTTAGTTTGATAGCCAGCAATCAAAAAAACATTATTTATCTTAAACTCATGAAACTCTACACATGCTCCGAGTCGAATGTTCAAAAAAATGGCCTAGAAAAAAATTGGAAACGTTAGGGAATATTGTCCAGGATTTGAGTAGACACCCTGAAGTGTTATCAATGGACAGTTTTCTATGGTGACAAACAAAGAAATGTAGAATGGTGCAAATAGGATCGAAGTACAAGGATCGGTGACTAGGCGAGAACCTGGAGATGTAAATTTTCTTGACACTCTTGTATACAAGGTAGATCGGAAGAGTCCGCGTGGGCGAAGGATGTCCAACTCCTCAGGACCAGTCCTGAACCAGTCTCTCGTGGCTCTCGCATTATCCAAAGAAAGGTGGTATCAGCGTGTGCGATACAACAATCTAAGTCAGTGGTTGGTCGATACTTGACTCTTCGTACCTCTACAATTCTATACCCGGTCGCTATAGGCGGAATCGCATGCAACTTTCCTTATTGAGGAGTTTTAAAGCTGCACCTTTAGTAGTGGGATAACTAGGGGCGCCTACACGCGCTAAAGTCGACTGGTTAAGCAGGAATGGTCAATAAAAGATACACGCGAGTTCATGGAACAGCCTCTCGTTCCATTCTATCGAGGCGAGAAGTCTTTGATAAAGACTTTAGAGACCCGATTGAGACTTTCAAACTTCACAGACGAAAATATTTGAAATACATTCTTTTTAATTAAATTAACGTCGGTACCAAATACATTTTCAAACGAAACGTTCAACTCTTAAACCCAAAAAGATAAATTTTCATCAAACAACATTTTTTTTCAACCAAAAATTTACATTTATAATTAAATAGTTCAAATTCCGAGCAAAAGACAATTTAAAAAAGAAATTGAATTTTTCACTAAATAATAGAATTTTCAAGTGAAAAAGACGAATCTTTTAGGCGAGACAATTGAATTTTCAACCAAAAGAATGGAGTTTCTACCAAAAGATTAATTTTGCACGAAGAAAGATGAATTTTCAACGGAATAGTTGAATTTTCAATAACAAAATTTATTTTCAGCTCAAAAGTTAGATCTATAACCAAATAGTTAAACTTTCAAGAAAAAAGGAAAAATTTTACATTTATAACCAAATAGTGTAATTTTCAAGCAAAAAAGGCGAATATTTTATAAGACAGTTGAATTTTTAACGAAAAAGATGAATTTTCTATCAGTGCATGAATTTCGAACCAACAAAAATGAATTTTCAAAGAAATAGTTGCATATTCAACAACAGAATTAATTTTCAACCCACAAGTTACATTTATTTATTTATAATTTGAGCGCGCTTGGTCGCGCTTCTGCTCGTTAATGGGTTACCTCGCGCTTCGCGCTCGGATATTTAATGTTTGCATTTGCAATGCTTGAATGAAACTTGATCAAAAAGGTCTCTTTTAGATCAAAGTATTTATATGCGTCTTCATATTCTATATTTTCTTCTCAATTAAATATAGTTAATGATTAAGCTGCTCAAAGCTCTGTAAGTTTTAAGTTACACTTTCTCATCGTAACATTGGCGCTGCGCGCTTAAGTTTTGGCAGACATTTGCAAATGCATATTTTCTGAACCATCCTTATTTCAGATATTTCTCTATCTCGCGTCGTTACGCTAAGAATAGGATTTTTTTTTTAATATTGTTTATTATGGATAAAGCAAAATATCCTACAAGTCTTCTAGATTTTTACGTATCTCGCGTCTTTTGGAATATTATTGGAATTTCGATTTTCTGCATATTACTTACGAAAAATAAAAACAAAGTGACGAGTCTCATTGGAAAATGGTTAAGACATTTTGTATGATTTTTCCAAACCTATAATTTCTCTTTCCGACATTTTTTCGTATTTTACGTAGTTTGGTTCAAACTTTGAATATTGTGATGTCAAATTTTATGCAATTCTAATACTTTTTCAATCATAAATGATGAGAATGTAATAAATTATTACAAATTTGTATCTCTTTTTGGATGAACAATTTTTTTCTATCAATTTGTTTTCGTACCTTTAGTTGTTTGCCCACAAATTTTCCATGTTTATTTTTAATGTCGTTTTTATTATTAAAACCAAAACTATGCGTCCTATCAAAAAGTGAGTCATAACAAATTTGTAGCTATTTTTCGGGTTAACAATTTTTTTTTTAATCATTGTTTTTCCGTAACTTGTTTCGTTTTCCTCCAAATTTTTATTTTTTCTATTTTCAATGTCATTTTTTACGAATAAAACAAAAACTACGCGTCCTATGAAGAAGTGATCGTTAAAAAAATTGTGGATCTTTTTTAAGATCACGATTTCCGTTTATTCATCTTTTTTCGTATCTTGCATAGTTTGACTACAAAATGGAATTTTATATTATTTTTTTCGCAATAAAAATTTGAATTTTCTATTTTTCCAGAAAATCCTCAAATCTGTTATGATCATATTGTAGGGCTTTCAAAAAGCAATGTTTTTCTTCTCTTGACTTTTTTTCATATCGTGCGTTGTTTGGCTCAAAATTTTGATTTTCGATTGATTTTTTAATCCTTATAAATGCTATAATTCTAATAATTTCATTTTTATCGAAAAAAGTCAGAAGGGTAATTTGTTAGACTTTCTGAGTACTATGAATAGTCGTACAATAAATTTTTTAATCTAAAAAAAATGGTCCCAAAAATGTTGAAAATGCTCTAACTTTTTGAATTTTCATACAAAATGGCTGGTTAACAAACGCGTCCTTTAGTTTATGGCTTAAAAAAGTGTACCAACGATCGAATTAATCCGTTCATTTTTTCCAGAGTTATCGTGTTTACGTGTGGACGGGCGCACATTGGGGATATAGTATAGCAATAATTTCGTCCAAAACCACCTACAGGTCGCAAATCTTAACCAAATCAAACAAAATTCAGTCAGAATTTGTTTAAACATTTTTTTAACAAAATATGGCGAAATTAAGTTTTTTTAAACTTAATAGTATAACTCTTTCGTGAATATAAGATTTCGAGTTATGAACTAGATAAACCATATGGAATTTAAGGGGTTTGAGGCATAGCTGATTTTAAATTTCCTGTTAGTTTCCCAAAATAAATTTGTTTAAATGAATTATTGCTACTTTTAATTTTTTTGCAAAATAAATTGTAAAATATAATTCTACTGGAAAAATGTGTCCCAAGCAGTATATTATATATTTAGAATACATTATAATAAAATACAATTTGTGACAATATATGTTAACTAAACGGTTTTTTCGTGCGCTAATTTCAAGTTTTCCATCATTTTTGCATACAAAATTTGCAATAATTGTTTAAACTATTTGTTTAAACGAATTATTTTGAAATATTCGGGTTCCTGCGTCTCTTTGAGATTCATTTACAAACATTTCTGGCTAAATTTGGTTTCACTTGGTTAAGATTCGAGACCTGTGGGTATCGTAAAAACTTGATTTTCGGATTCAGAGGGTCTCCAAACGTGGAGATCCGCTGAAGAACTGTGGTGTCAAATTTCGGAAAATTCTAATACTTTCTCAATCATAAATTATGAGAATGAAAGACGAATCTTTTAGAAGACAGTTGAGTTTAATGCGCAAAATTCCTGCAGCACCCTTAACAAGGCAAAAAAGAAGAAATAAAAATAAGTAAAAAATATTCAAGCAGGCATGAACAGCAACAAACCCACGATTCTTTCTTCCTGACACCCAAGAATAACAAAACAAATTTAAAAGGTTCAATTTTCAACCAAGCAGTTGAATCATACGACCAAGACATGCCTTTACTATCGAAATATGAAGTTTCAATCCAAAAGAACGGGTTTTCTATCCAACAACAAATTTAAAAAAAACTCTACCGATTTCGATTCCATTGCACCCAGATGGTCGTTAATGAACTACGTAGCCTATTCAGCTGGCAAGCCACTGAAAGGCTACAATGAACCACGTGTAGGGGAGGGGGGGGGGCGGTTTCGTCATCGGTACGTGGTTTTACATTGATATACTTTTATTCGGTATATACTTGTCAAGTCGATTGTTAAAAAGCTGAAGAAAATTGTTTGCCTATAATAGATGATTGACATGTATGACTACTCTTACCTTTTATTCAATTTGTTGACTTATAGTATATGAAGAAAAATGTCAAACTTGGTTTTTATAAATAATTTTGCTTAAAAATGTTTCTCATAAAATAAAGCAAGTGTTTTTCTAGGGGGTGGAGGGTCTAGAACAGGGCTCACCAAAAGGCAGCCATTGGCTGCATTGGCTGCCAGTGGCAGTCAAAAGACTAGGTCAAACTGGCCCTAACAGGTCTTGTCGTTCGACTGGTTTCTAGCCCTTCACGGTCATTATACCTCCCGCCGCGCCGGGCTTGAAAGACATTATCCTTTCCAAAAATGAAATACAATTAGAAAGAAATATATCAGCGTTTGATTTAATAATATAAAAATAAATATAAACGTTTTATTGAATAATATTGATATATTTCACACAATTGATATAATGTATAATGATAAAATGTTTAGATGATATTGTTCAAATTTCTTTAATAAATATTTATTTAAATAAGCTATAGCTATAATATGACTATGTTATCTGTTAACACTTAATGATTACCAGGTAGTTTCAAAATTAATAAGAAAAATTAATATAATGCTTGAAAGGTGGAAGAATTAAGCAATTACTAAAACGAAATTACCGAAAATAAAAATATTTTTATATAAATATTTTTTTATATAATTTTGGTCCTATTGCACGGAAACAATTTCAATTCATTTTTGTTCTCATTTAATTTAATCAGTGAGTATAATTTTATGTAATACCTTTGAAAAAGAATAATTATTTTTGTTATTATTGAATATAATTATTATTAGGAGTAATTATCAAAATGAAATGAATGTTTCAATTAAAAGTGCTATCAAATATAATAACTAATCATAAATTTGAATGAATATTAAAATATCTACCTCTTCTTTAATTAAATTGTAATTTAAATTCAATTTTAATTGACTTTCAGTAACTTGCATCTTTCTTTTTAATATAAGATTTTATGCAAGCAAGAACTAGAAATAAAGACAGAAATGAACATTTAAACACAGATAACAGAATGGTTTTAGTGGTATTAATTGCAAATTTCAATTTTAAAACTTCCAAAGAGAAGAAATTTTGAAAGTAGGTAACTTAAATTAAAGGATTTTTTATTGCAGATTATCAAAACCAAGAACTCTTCAATTTTAAAATAATGACAATTGAACGATATGTAGTGTGCAAGAGTTACAATCGACAACTACTTGATCTTGAAGATATTCAAACTGAAATCCTTATATTTTAATGATTTTAAACATGAGTCAAAGTTATCAATTCTGAGAATTCCAAACTTAAGAAATTTAAAATAAAAATTGTGAAAATTATAGAATTTTTAATTCAAAACTAAAAACTTACCTAATTTGTAATTCTAAATTCTCAAAATAAAAAAACCCTTTAATTTAAAAGACTGACAATTTACATTTCGAAAAAGTACAAATGAAATCTCTTGAAATTTGAAGATTCATAAATCAAAATTGTTGACTTTTGATGGTTTCGGAAATCAAATGTCAAGTTTTTAATTCTAACTGTTTTAAAAAGAAGAAAATTTGATATTAAATCATCAAAATTTAAGAATTTTTAATGGAGAGTTTAAAAAATTAAGAATTCATAAATTTGAATAGATTTATGAGTCAATGGTCTACTTTCTAAATATGAATCAGTGAAATTTCACAGATTCTGAGTGAAATTTCACTGATACAAATAGCCTCTTTACTGGAATTGTTTAAACTAATAAATCGCCTATATTTAAACATTTTTGTATGAAAGCTTTGAAGTTTGAAAGCTTCTATTAAACAGTTGAACTAACGTCACAGTAGCTTCAATCCGCTCTTCATTCACAAGTATTGAAAATTTTTAATAAAACCAACACAAAATCTTTCCAGCGACTTAGGTAAATTATTTTTTAATCTTTACTTAAAGTTTGTACAAGATAAAGGAGAACGATAAGAACGAAGAAAAAGGTTTTGTCGACAATCGTTTCTCTCTTTTTTTAAAATGAATTTTCATTCAAAATTCTTCAAATTTTTCCTCCTTTTTAAAACTTTTATGACAGCTTCAATTTGCAGGTAAATTTGATTCACTTTCTCAATTAAAAATAAAATTGAAATTGGAAATTAAATGTATTGAAAATTCGATTAAAAAGGTTCAGACGCCCCCGGCGTGATCGGCGACGATACGTAATTTACCGTGACCGTAACCCTTTGCTCGATTCCTGGAAAACGAAGAAAAAAATGACAGAAAAAATTGGTGGCAGCCATGCACTTGTCGTGGCAGCCAACACCTGCTTGAAGTGGCGAGCCCTGGTCTAGAAACTAGCTACGGTAGACTACGTGGGGAGGGGCTGAAAAGTGACTAAGATCTGGTTACGTGATTTATGGACGGCCCCCAGGAGGGGATGTACATGGTGGTTAAACCGGGGATCGCCCCCTCCAGCCAGCAAGTTTTTTTTACTTCTCTTCACTTTTTTCTTTTTCGCAGGAAAAAAGGAGAAAAATATAAAAGCGAATAATATTAAAATGGTTTCAAAAGATTATTTATACTAATATTCAGAATTGTTCATTCACATTCTCTAATGTCTATCAGTTTGACAGTTTATTATAGCATACGTCAATTTTGACATCATGTTTGACTTTTAGTATGCAACAAGAAATTGCTTCACGTACATGGAAATGCTTTGTAATTGATTTTCAAGTTATTACTTATGTACTTTAGACTTTAAAAAGCGTGTTGTATAATTTTTTAACGATTTAGTTTTACGAAACTAATTTTAAAATATTTTAATTTTAAACGAAGTTTTGAATGATTTAATATTTAACAGTTCCATTAGTCTCGGCTTCATTATTTTTAAAGCTTCCAATTAGAAATCGTATAATTTTTAATATTTTAA
The DNA here is from genome assembly GCF_010883055.1 of Belonocnema kinseyi. Taxonomy (NCBI): domain Eukaryota; kingdom Metazoa; phylum Arthropoda; class Insecta; order Hymenoptera; family Cynipidae; genus Belonocnema; species Belonocnema kinseyi. The sequence continues at coordinate 104,727,611 of NC_046661.1, read as the reverse complement.
GAATAATTAAATTTTAAAGGCATACAGTATTTAACAAGCTTCAATTTTAACCAGAGAAAATGACGGTGAATTTTTTTACAGAAACCCATTTATTATAATAAAATATATCCAATCACGTTGAATCTCATTTGATATTACATGATATACCTCTTAATAATGTCTTATGATCCTGAAACTGTCTGTAATTTTAATTAAAAATTATAATTTTAAATTGCGCGAATCTGAAAAAGTTAAGAAATTTTAACAGTAAAACAAAAGTACTAATACTAATTTTTTAATATTAAGTTAGTTATGATAGATCTTTAAATCAGAGAAACCTAATCTCAAATTTTATTAATGCTTTTTCAGAAATATTACATTTTGATGTTGCCAGTTTTTAAATTTCACTATAGAAAAAGAAGCGTTCGGTAGGATTTATTCGAATACTATAGTCATCAAGAATTTATGACTCTTCTGAAAGTAATTACAAAAACGTAGAGCTTAAAATTAAAAAATTAAAACCCCTTTGGATTCTTGGAAATCTTATTAGAATTCCCTCAATCTTATAAAATTCCAGGTTATACCTCTTGAAATATTTTAAAATCACTTCGAATCTTTTCAAGATCGGTTGAATTCCAATAAAATCCCTTGAAAAATCCATGGAATTCTATGAAATTGTATATTTCCTGAAATCCTAATACCTTCTAGTGGCTATAAAATCATTCTGAATCTTCTGAAATTCTTTAAAACCGCATGCGGTACTTTGAGTTATTTAAAATAATTATACTCCTTGGAAATACCTTTAAATTTTGTTTTTTTTAATTCCTTACAGTTCTTAGAAATACCCTAAAATATTTCAAATCCTTTGAAATGTTTTTAAATATGTTGACATTTTTTAGGAGCCTGGAAATTCTTAGACATGTTTTAGGATGCCTTTCAAATCCCTTGAAACCCCTTTAAAGTTCTTGAAATCTGTTCGAAATATTTGAAAATGTAGTAGCACTGATTCAAATATCTTATTGAAAGTCTTTAAAATCCCTTAGAATTATTTAAATCCTCGGAAATCCTCGGAAATCTTATAAAATCTCTTAAAATTCCTTTGAAACGTTTGTAGATTTTGGAAATTCTCTGCAATCCCTTAGAGTCTTTTTCAATATTCTATAATTTTATAAATCCTATGAAATCCTTTCAAATCTTTCGAAATTTAAGGAAATTCTTTAAAGACGCAGATTAAACCTTCATTTTTGTGAAATTCTTTGCAGTTTATAGAAATATTATAAATTTTTAAGAAATTTGGTATCTATTGAAATCCATTAGAAATTACTTGAAATGTTTAAAATCATATTTTATCCCTTAATTAACTCTTCTGCAATCTTTTGGACTGCGGATTACAAAATTTACATATTATTATTTATTAAGAAGAAAAATAGCGTTCCTAAACGAAATGGGACTCACCAACCGACCCGATAAAAGTCTTTCAAACCAACCCTAAAAGTCATTTTATCCAATTTTTATGAAGAGTTTAAATTGTTTAAAAGATTTCCATTTTAAACTGACTTTAACCAATTGCAAGGGAATTCATACAATTTCGAACGATTTTTATTATTTTAAGAATTTTTCAAAGTCAGTTTAAAATGGAAATCTTTTAAACAATTTAAACTCTTCATAAACATTGGATAGAATGACTTTTAGGGTTGGTTTGAAAGACTTTTATCGGGTCGGTTGGTGAGTCCCATTTCGTTTAGGAACGCTATTTTTCTTCTTAATAAATAATAATATGTAAATTTTGTAATCCGCAGAGATTTAAAGAAAAAAACTCGTGTCTTATCAAACAAGGAAAATGAACCCTAAGTTCAAAAAAATCGGATTAAATTGTTTGATGAATTAATGAATTAAAAAGGATTACATTTTGATTTTAAATAATTTAAATTTAGAAGTTTCCCAATGTTTTAAATGCTTTTATTTTGCAGTTAAGTGTTAAATATTTAAATTAAACATTTTTTTAATATGAAAGTTCAAAATTTTAATATATACTCGTATATACGTATATTTATTTATTTCATATTATATTTTTGTATATTAAAAACTCCTACAAGTCTTCTTTTAGACATTTTACTTATGTCGCATCTTTTGGTGCAATATTTGAATTTTGAATTCTTGACATACGAGGGTAGTTCAATAAGTCCTTAGAATGACCAACAGATGGCGCGCGAATCGCTCCAAATCATCTGTTTTCAGTCAGAACCACTCCCGACTAGATATATGGTGCAGTCACAGTCCACATCTTCTGAGTTTACGTGTTTTTATAACCAATTGAAAAAAAAATTGTTCGTTAAGAAAAATAGAAAAAAACAAGTTCAGAGCGGTTATCAAACATTTTCATTTAAAGGGTTTAATTCCATATGAGATAAAAAATGAATTGGACTCAGTTCATGGCACATCTGCCCCTGCCTTAGCAACGGTTTATAAC
>NC_046661.1:104723518-104725062 GCF_010883055.1 Belonocnema kinseyi | reverse complement strand
AAAGTATGGCGGAAAATAGTTAATAAAAAGAGTGTCAGTAGAGTGAACGACGCCTGAAACAAAGGCCTTGGCTATTAATGGACCCAAGTGGGGAACCTTACAGAACGGCTTCGTGAGGTTCTTCGCTTGGGGTGATTGCTAGAGAGATTGATCAGCAACCTGAGTCGGAGCAGTGTTGCGAAACGAACGTGTTATTTACTTAAATAGCACGAGAATTCTGGATCAATCTGAAAAATCTCTATCCCTTCCACACACTACTCCTTTCCCCCTGCCGAGTGAGTCACGCCTACCCCGAAAGGGAAATGGCTTGATGGTGTAATAATAATAATAATAATAATGCAAAGAGGGGCAAATTTGTGGGTGTCGTCAAACGTTTTGTGTCCAAAATTAGACTCTCTTAAAATGACTTTTTTGTTCCTAATTTTCTTTCCTTTTGCAGAGTATCGCAGAAGCAATGAGGATCGTAAATCAAATCCCGCACGGATTTAAAGACTTTGTGCAGAAAAAATGCGAAGAGAGGGGAATCCTTTTCATGCCGATTCCGAATAGATACCGAGAAGCAAAGCAAGTTTACAAAGTTGGCAATATGCAGGCATATATTGATGGAAATGGTCTCTTCGTTTGTCACAGCGGCACCAGTTGGGTTCCTACGAATTTGAACGCCCTTTTGGATATGTGTGAGATCTAAATCTAAACCAGGAAAGAAAGAAAGACAGACAGCTGCTGGCAGGTATGCGAATGGACCCAAAAGCATTACCAGCGGTGTCCTCGTAGAGGTTAATCTAGCGATTCCCCGTTTTAATGATCAACTATATCTAATTATTGTAAAAAAAACAATTTTTTATTTATTGCTTGTATAATTTTTTGAATCATAAAGTAAATAGTTACTTGAATAATGTTCGACTATTTGACTGTTTAATAGAGCGACTGAGTGATTAAAAGAAGTTTTCCTAATTCTGTCTTTTATTTCTAGAATTACTGGATTATTAATTTAGGAAACAATTTTCGTAATCGTTGTCCAAACAAGAGTAGAAGAAATGGTAACATGTTGTCTCAAGTCGTTTTAAAGAATTATAAAATACACGAAAATCGAGTGTTTTGAAACCAGACTATGAAAATTTCGAAAGTTTCGTCGATCAAAAAGCGACGTTGTTATGAACGCTTGGCTTTTGAATTGAAGCTTTTCAAAATACCATTTTTTGATAGTACTCGTCTTTTTCACGTTATGCATAAAAAATTAATGTGTCGAAAAATTTATTTTTAAGTTCATGAGACTTGATATTTTGGCTTCATTTATCGAAAATACGGCGATTAAAAAATAAAAATTCAAATTTTAAGACAAACGAATTTCAGAAAGGAATTATTGCTTTTGAAAAGTCCAAAAAATTTCCCACAACCATTTTTTGATAGGATTTGTCATTCTAGTTTTATTGATCGAAAATACTACGAGGGTAGTTCAATAAGTCCTTAGAATGAAGTATAAAAACAATTTTTTTTGGGTAAATTTTTTTTTATTTTCCAACATAATCTCCTTGGAGCTCTAT
>NC_046661.1:104718775-104723418 GCF_010883055.1 Belonocnema kinseyi | reverse complement strand
TCAGCGACCTCAAAAACCCCCAGTAAAGTATTTTCAATGTTTATAAATCGGTTTAAAATCGTAAAACTTGATTTTAATGTCACTTTAATCAAATTTGAAGCAAATTTTCACTTTTCGCAATTTTCTGCCTTTTCATCGCCGTATGGTGGGTTGAAATTTTTGTAAGAAAAAAATCAAAACATGGTTTTCGATGTATTTTTTCCCGTAGAATTCGATTCTGAAGTCAAAAAAATAAAATTTTTCTTTATTTTTTTTACTTAAAAAAAAACCATGAAAAAACCGTAAAAATGAGGTATTTTGGCAAAACCCCTTAAAAAAGTAGCTGGACTCTACTTTTTTATTGCAAATTCGGATTCAGCGTCGAAAAATACATAAGAATATATAGGTCTGGTCAATTGCACAGACACTTTTGTTTTTTTTTGTGGGCCTGTGTAATAGATTTGATCATTTTAATTCTAATTTAGAATTGTTTTAATCCGTTTGTAAAAGATTCTATGTTAAAAATGCTATACGATTAAGATTCTGGCCTTTGAATATTAATGGCCAGGGAAAATGAACAATTGGACAGGGTAAAATTAGGGAATTTTGAAAATGATGTTTTGCGGCCACCCTGATATAATTCTCTTTTCAGCAATTGATTTGCCGTGGATTTCAATTTCTATTTCTTGCTGCATTTGGGTTCTCCTGACGATTATATGTTTAGTTACAAATTTTATTATTTATTTAAATATTCAACGATTTCTTTAAAGTCATCATTTTTGGTTCAAAATTAAACTGCTTTGTTGAAAATTTATTTTGGTAGATTAAAAATTCAAATACATTGGCAGATTCATCATTTTGGTTTAAAATTGAACTATTTTTCGTTGAACATTGATCCCTTTTTATTGAAAATGTGTATTTATGGCTTTAAAATTCATCTCTTTTTGAAGAAACTTCTTCTTTTTTGTTTTAAATATCAAATATTACATTTTTTATTCAGAATTCGAATTCTTTTATTAAAAATTTAACTACTTATTTAAAAGTGAAACGACTTTGTTAAAAATAAATTTTTTCTTCGTTGAAAATCGAACTATTTTGCTGAAAATTCTTAAAAAGGCTTAAAAGTCAACTAATTTTTATAACATTCGACTTTTTACCTCGAAAATTCAACAATTTGGTTGAAAATGTAACTGTTTTTTGTCTAAGTTTAATCTTTTTTATTTGAAAATTCAAATGTTTGGTTGAAAATTCCACAAACTGGTTAAAAATTCAACTATTTTGTTGAAATTCTAACTACTTTCTTCAAAAGTCATACTTTTTTGGTCGAAATTTAACTGTTCTGTTGAAAACTCGTTATTTTTTATTAAAAATTCATCATTTATGGTAGAGAAGTCATATCTTTTCGTTGAAACAAATAAATAAATTTTATATTTAAAAATTTTAATCTAAAATTGTTGAGCACTATTGATAAAAGTTTCTGTGTTAAAAATGGTCTCGCTTTCCCAGTGCCCCGTGCGTTGCCGAAACGCGGAAAATGTCCGAAAATGACCAACTTGGGAAATGCACTACGAAAAAATATGAAAATGTGCGGCTCGACGAGCAGCACAACTTTTATTCCGTAATTTTTGGTTATTAAATTGATAGTTTTTTTGCTAAATGTTTAAAACCGGAAATTTTCACTGTCCCGAAATCAAGCATAATCATAGTATCTTAAAATTAAACCGATAAAGAAAAGATAATTATAAACATTAATAAATTAATTAAAAAACTATTTTTGAGTAACTTGCATTAATTATTACCGTACAAAGTGAAAAGTGGACAAAAATTTGACTATTTAGAAAGAACTCAACTACCTAACATCAGTATAAGAGAACATAGTTATGAACAATAATCATTTATTTAAGCAATTAGGTTTGTTAGATTTTTTAAATTATTACCTCACCCTGAGTATAAAGTGGACAAAAAGTTGAAGATTTAAAAAAACGCAATTTTCTAGCATTATTCAAATTAAGTATTATTAAAAATAATAATAAATAATTGAAACAATTAATTTTTAAACTTTAATTAATTATTTATCTCATTCTAATGAGAAATTAGACGAAAAGTTAAAAATGTCAAAAAACACAACTTTATAGCATTATTCAACTTGAATATTAGTAACATTAATAATAAATGATTTAAACAATTAATTCTTTAACTTTAATTATTAATCCACCTCACTCTAATTGGAAATTAGACAAAAAGTTTAAAATTTAAGAAAAACCACAGCTTTCTAGCATTATTCAAATGGAATATTATTACAAAACAATAATAAATTGTTTAAACAATTCATGTAAGCATCTAATTATGAGCATCAAGTAGTATTTCTTTTTTTTAGCGACAATGTGTGATTAAAAAACGTAAAAAAATAATAATTAGAGTCAAAAACTCGTAAAACTAATTTTTTTTCACTTGCGGGTTTAGTTTAGGACCCTATAAAACAGACTTGTGGAGGGTGATTTATGGAAAATAATATTTCAGTCATAATCTACAACTCATTGTGAAGAGAAATTTTGAGTTTCAGTAATTTCAGCTGGTAGAAAGTCTCTTTCAGTATTTTTTCTTGAGATAAAAATTCACAAATCTGAAATGGCAAATTTTGTCACTTTATTTGTTGGTATATTGTTGCTCTGTGAAAGAAGTTTAAAAATCGAAAACCAAAATTCTGTTGAAAATTGATTGCTTAGCATTTCTAAAAAAAGGACATAAATGTCGGTTAAGAAATATGACATGTGGGCGATTTGAAAACAGTGACTTCCTATTCTAGACGACTGTGATCGGCACGAGGGCACCGGTCGACTCGAGCCGAGTGCGCACGCGGCTATAAAAAATTGCTTGTATCTTTTAAATAAACAGAACGATTTGGCTGAAATTTTGTTAAAGTTTTCTTTAAACATCAAGGGACAACTTTGACACTGGAAGTTTTCCATCCGCGAAACTTCTCTGCAGACTTTTTTGAGGAAACGATTCCTGACGGTAATGCCTTGCAATAATCTTCATATTTCAAATATCAGAAGAAAATCTATTTTTAAAACATAATTGTCATCGGTAGAGCTTTTAATAGTTGGACAAAAATCGAGATCTTTTCTTTCAGCAGAAGCCGAATTTCGCAAGTTTCCGATTTTTAATTTTTAGTTAAAAAAATTTATCAATTTGATAAAAAAATTTCAGCATAAAAATTGTGCTGCACGGCCACGCACAGGGTACTGGGAGAGCGAGTCCGGGCTTAATTGGACAGGTTAAAATTAGGGAATTTGAAAATGAAGTTTTGCAGTCACCCTGATATAATATTTTAGTCTGTAATTTATTTGCCTCATATTTTCATTTATATTTTTTTTTTCTGCATTTACCTTCTGGCGATTAAATTTTTAGTTAAAAATTGTATTATTTATTTAAAAATTCAACTACATTGTCAGGTTCATCATTTTGGTTGAAAATTTGACTATTTTATTGAATGATCTTTTTTTGTTTTTTGAAAATTAATTTTTTCACTGGAAGATTAAATTTGTTATTTTTTTTTTACAAATTCATCTCTGTTGGTAGAAAATTTTTCTTTTTTTTTTGTTTGAAAAATCAATTATTACATTTTTTATTCGAAATTCATATTTTTTGGTTGCACATTCAATTACTTATTTGAAAGTGGAACTACCTTGTTAAAAATTCATTTTTTTTCTTTGAAAATTTAACTATTTTGTTGAAAATTCCATTCTTTGGTTGAAAATTTAAACTTTTTGTCGTAAATTCGTTCTTTTCTTGGTTGAAATATTAACTATTACATTTTTCATTGAGAACTCATCTTTTACTTAAAAATTTATCTTCTTGGGTTTCAAAGGCAACTATTGTCTATAACATTCGACTTTTTATCTTGAAAATTCAACTATTTGGTTGAAAATTTGAGTATTTTATTACAAATTCATCTTTTTTGTTAGAAAATTCAACTATTTTGTTAGACTTGCGTCTCTTTAAATAGGAAATTCTTTCTTTTGGATAGAAAACTATTTTTTTGGAAATGTAATTATTTTGTTAAAAATCTATTTGCTTCAAAAGTCATACTTTTTGTTCGAAATAAAACTTTTTTGTTAAAAACTCGTCCTTTTTTATTGAAAATTTATCATTTATGGTAGAAAAGTCATCTTTTTTGTTTGAAACAAATAAATAAATTTGATATTTTTGAATATTCAATCTGAAATTTTTGGATACCATTCATAAAAGATTCTCTGTTAAAAACGTTACGAGATGAAGCTGGTCTTTAAATGTGAATGGTCAGGGAATACGATATGAATTGGTCAGGGAAAAATCAGGGAAACTTCAGGGGATTTTGAAAATGAAGTTTTTCATCCACCCTGTTCTTTTTTGCTTTCAAGCTCTGCAATAAAAAAAAGTGTTAATGACAATTTAAAAGGGGCGACATATTTTGAGGGGCGACACGGCATCCACAAATTTTTTGATTCCAATTTGAACTCCTGTTGTCTTTTTTTCCTTGTCAATTCTGCAATCGAAACAGCTATTACTGAAAAGCATGCTTCGATATTATTCAAGGAGTTAGACAAGGATGCGTTATGTTTTCATGGTTATTTATATTATTTATGGACAAGTGTTTAAGAATGGCTCTCTTCGACGAAGAG
>NC_046661.1:104691155-104718675 GCF_010883055.1 Belonocnema kinseyi | reverse complement strand
AATCGACTCGGGATACTTATAAGATACTACCATGATTTTTTCAGATTTTTTGGTCCAAAAAGAAATTAGGCCAAAAACCGGCCTTACCGACCCTCCCCCTTTGAAGCAAATTTTCACTTTTCGCGATTTTCTGCCTTTTCATCGCCGTATGATGGGTTGAAATTTTTGTAAAAAAAAAAATCAAAACATGGTTTTCGATGTATTTTTTCGCGTAGAATTCGATTCTGAAGTCAAAATAATAAAAATTTTCTTTATTTTTTTTTATTTAAAAAAAACCATGAAAAAACCGTAAAAAATGAGGTTTTTCGATCAAAAGCCCATAAAAAAAGTAGCTGGACCCTACTTTTTTATTGCAAATTCGGATTCAGCGTCGAAAAAATACATAAGAATATATAGGTCTGGTCAATTGCACAGACACTTTTTTTTTGTGGGCCTGTGTTATCCTTGACTATCCTTATTATCCTCAAAGAACCTCTTATAGAAATTTCCTAACTTGGCAACATTGTTTTTATAATCCCTGACTCTTCCCTGATTTCTAGGTTTTAATAAATAAAAGAAAAATATATACCTCAACTCTCGGCTGGACATTAGAAGGCATTTGTAAAATGGGCGGCTGACTCCTTTCCAAACTCGTCAAATACGAGACTTGCTCCATAGCTCCTGGTTGAAGACCATCAGTGACGGAAACAGCTCTGTTCATCATATCGAGAGCCTTCTTAAAATGCTCTTTGATAACTGGTTCCGCTAGTAATTTATCATTAAGCAATCCCTTCCACCCGATGTACCAATTCGTAACCTGATCGTAATTAGGCGAATGATTCAGCCAGAGAGCCAAGGTTTGAAGCCACTTTGGAAAGAAGAACTTGTCGAGCAATCCCGCCATAATGTGAATCGGAAGTAGTTCTCTCCACTCATAGACGCAGTGCCACTGGTCCAAATGCTGCTGGTGGGGATTTATCACGAGTTCCGAAAGTGCTACCTGAAGTTTCGGGACAATATTCTTTACCAGGAAAGCCTCCAAGTCTCCTTTTGGAAATACCTGAGACCAGGGCTCTAACATCAATCTGGCTGATCTATCGGCTGCGTGCCAACCACCAAGCGCTGATCCAAGTTTACGGCGAATTATTGGATATATCTGGGTGTCTAAGCGGTTACGTAAGAGAGGAAGCCACGGGTGAATCCAGGTGTGAATTGGGACTGTATCCGTCAACGGATTCCAATCTTCAACTTCAAGGGTCAATTTTGGAAGCACTAGCATATCTAAAATGTTGTCTAAGATCCAGCTCGGGAGTAAGGGCATCCAATGTTCGATGAGATCGATCAGCGGGTCCGGTTGTCTGCATCTCCACTCTCTGAAAACATGGAAAAAGGAGTTAAGGCTCGGCAGGGTACCCACTCAAACTAGCAAACAAAAAATCAAGGCTATTTCTTGGTTTACCCAGGCCAAAATTACATTTTTCCCTTCTGACGTTTATAATAATAAGTAGTCATCGCTTTATTGTATACAATGCTCTTAAAAAACGGTAAATATAGTGTTTTTTAAAATAAAAATATGAAATGATAGGGAAATAATTTTTTCAAAGAATTCTCCACTAAATACATTAATTTCCAACCAAAAAAAAACGAATTTTCAACAAAAATTGTCGTTTTTGACCAAGTAGTTGAATTTTCAACTAAGACAGATGAATTTTTAACCAAAAAAGATTACGTTTCCACGAAAAGATGAATTTCCAAAAAAAGGATTCGATTTCTATTAAAAGGATAACTTTTCATCAAAACAATTAAATTCTCAACCAAAAAAAAATCTGACCGCTTAGTGGGCACATGCTCAACGCGCGTATCTCGCTTCAGCTCACAAGTTTGTCAGCAGGCCTTTTGAAATTAAAGATCAAGGCATCGATAACGGCAATTTGGTGACTGTGAATTCTCTTTAGTTAAAGCTCCTTTGGCTTTAGCGGACACATTCTCATGACGTTTCTCGTGCTTCAGCCCTCGATTTTGTCAAAAATGTCAACTTTTTTACATTATATTCAACACTATTATATCAAATGTGTATATATATATATATAAATATATATATATATTACAATTCATAATATGCGTTGGTATTAAAACCGAAGTATATTTATTGTCTTATATTTATAATTAAAAAAAAGCGCGCATTCTTTTAAAAATAAATTTTTCTAGCATTTTATTGCACCCTGATTCATTTTTCCAAAAAATATATTTTTTATTTTTAATGTCATTTTTCACAATTAAAATAAAAACTACGCAATCTATCAAAAAATTATTTATGACAAATTTGTAGCTGTTTTTTTGGAAGAGCCAATTGTGTTCATTTTTTTCATTGAATTTTCGATTTTTCAAGAAAATTCAAAAAGTTGTTATGATAATTTTCTAGAGCATTCAAAAATTAACATTTTTCTTTTCTTGATTTTTTTTCATGTCGTGTGTTGTTTGGCTTGAAATGTTCATTTTCTTGTGTTTTTAGAATGTTGTAAATTCTATAACTCTGGTATTTTTTTATCAAAGTCATTAGGATAAATCGTTCATCTTTTTAGACAATATAAACGGTCCTAAAGAGAATTTTTTAACCTTGAAAAAAATGGCCTACAAAATTTTCAAAATGTGCTCACTTTTTGAATTTGTATCAAAAATGGCTAGCTAACGAACGTGACCTTTAATTTAGGACACTAAAAAAATGTACTAAAGGCAAACTAACATTCGTTTCTAACAATAAAACTCTCAAGGCCAAATTTTTTAACTCAATTCATTCCATTTTTCAGAGAGAGAGAAACATTTAACCAAGACCCTTTTTTCATACATAGCTTTTCGTATGCCAGGACAAGTAACTCAATTTTCAAAAAAATCTTGTTCGTAGCTTGTGTCCTTTGTCCAAAAACTTAATTTTTTTATTTTTGATGCTCTTTTTTACGAATAAACCAAAAACTACGCGCTCCAACCAAAAACGAATAATAACAAATCTTTAGATCTTTTTTAAATGCATAATTTTTGTTGATTGGTATTTTTTCGTATCTTGTATCGTTTGACCGCCAAATAAAATGTTTGACTTTTCATTTTTTTTGTGCGATAAAAATGTTAATTTTCAAGAAAATTCCAAAATTTGTTATATCAATTTTGTAGGGTATTTTTATTTTTATCGAAAGAAGTTGCGGGCATAAATTGTTCTTTTTTTGCGTGCTGCAAGTATCCGTACACAGAATTGACAAATATCTTGAAGAAAATAGTCTTGAAAATTTTGAAAATTCTATAACTTTTTTAATTTTTGTGCAAAATGAATGGCTAAATAAATTGACCTTTAGATTAGGACAGTTAGATAATATATCAAAAGGCCATCTAATCGCTCAATTCATTTGAAAGTTCTCGTGCTAACAGGCTAAAAATCTACAGACACACAGAAGGCCTCAAAACGTGGACATTTGACAAAAAGCAGGTGGGGTCAACTTTTACACAAATCTAATGCTTTTTAAGGTGAGAATGTAAAAACAATTTTGTTATTATACATTTCATTGCAACTTTTGTCGTTTTCCATAAATTTAATTTATTTGTTTTCAATGTTATTTTTGACGATTTGAAATAAAATTGCGCTTTTTTAAAATTATTTTTTGTGCAATCAAAATTTGGATTTTAGATTTTACATAAAAATTCAAAATGTTATAGGATAATCTTGTAGGGTGTTCAAAATTAAACATTTTATTCTTTTGAGTTTTTATCATATCGTGTGTTGTTTCGCCGAAAATTTTCATTATCGTTTGTTTTTGGAGCTTTGAAAAGGTTATAACTTGAGTAATTTTTTTTGTATCAAAAAAATTCATGAAGATAAACTGTTCGTCTTTATTAAAAATAGAAATATCCGTACATATAATTTTCAAATTCGTACACAAGTGATCTCAAACATTTTTTAAATGACCTCAATTTTTGAATTTTTCTCCAAAACAGATTTTTATTTATTAACGTCATTTATTTCGAAAGTTATCGTGCTACAAACAAAAACTCTACAGACACAACCATCCACGAATGAACAAACAGACAAACATACACATTCATGAAAACTTGTTTTTCGGATTCAGTGGGTCTCAAAACGTGGACACTTGACAAAAACTGGGGGGGGGGGCGTCAAATTTTACACAAATGTAATAACCTCTGATGAGAATATAAAAAGATGACTTTTAAGCAATATATTTGAATTTTCAAGAAAATAATAAAAATTTTCGCCAAATCGTAGAATTTTTAACCAGAGATGAATAATAAACCCAACATACAATTGTTAAATTTTTAAATTAAAAGAATAAACTTTCACTCGAAGATGACTTTTTACTAAAATAGTTGAATTGTGAACAAAATAAATAAATTTTAAACATGCATTAGAATTTTTAACTGAAAGATATGCGTTCTGTGCTAAAAATATGACAATTCAACAATAAAAAATGAATTTTTAGTAAAAAAAGATTACTTTTCTATCAAAAGTTGAATTTTTAATTCAAAAGGACCAATTTTTCTATCCAGAAAGGCGAATGTTGAACAAAAAAGTTGAATTTTCTTCCAAAAAGATGATTTTCTTTAACAAAATGGTTGAATTTTTAACCACAACTATAAAATGTTGTCATGAAACAGTACAATTTTTAACCAAAAGAAAAGAACTATGAATTGTTAACAAATTATCAAATAAAAATAATCATTAAATATTTTCCTATGTCGGTTGATTTAAATAACCTTTGAATTTAATATTCGAAAAGATGAATTTTAAACAAAAATTTGCCTACTGCTCGGAATGCTTGAATGAGGCTTTAGCAAAAATGTATCTTTTAGATCCCAGTTTTGTATGCTTCTCCATGTTCTAAATTCTCTAGCTAATTGAAGTATTGGGAATGGCAGTCGACCATTTCCCTATCTGGTGCCAGAAACGGGAACTAGAAAAAGTAGGTAGTATTTTAAAGATGTATTTCAATTCCTGCATAAAAGTGTCTTTACGATTGTTTCATCCAGTTTAAAACAATTATTGAATACTAAAAATACATCTTTATCCGAATCAAACCGTTTTATATCGGATTTCAATCTTATACAGTTAAGCTTTATAGGCTTAAATGAACTTTAATTAATTTATGTAGTGGCAAATTTTATCATGATTGTGCAAAGAATATGAATAATAGACAATTGAAATTAAAATACGAATTCTAATCTAATATTTAGATCCGATTTTTTCGATGGTAAATAGTTTATTTGAAAATTAATAAAAACTTACTTTAGGTTCATTTTTAGTAATTAAGGGCTTAAAAGTGGAGAATGAAACGGGAGAAGTGGAAATAAAAAATCTTTTGGGAGACATTAGAGTACAGGTCAGGGTAGGAGTCAAGAGAATAGGAGGGACGAAGGAAGGAAAAGTAGGCATGTTTCAAATAAAAGTGGGGACTGAGGAGGAGAACAAGAAAATTGTGTAGGGAAAAAATTATTGAGCGGATGAAGGGAAAGAATTGAAGAAGATCTGACATAGAGGGAGAGGAAAAGGAGATGGAAAATAGAGCAGAGGGCTTGGGTAGCGAGGAAAAAGGGCCATATGGTGTGGATATGGAGAGACAGGTTATGGATAAATGGGAAGGAATGGTGCTGGGACGAAGAATTAGAAGAATTAAGGAAAAAAGGAAAAAGACTTGAGAAATGTAAGGGGAAGGGAGACGAAAAAGAGTCTAGAAATAAATCGGAGGCGTTTCCAAACGGCAAAGGCGAAATAAAGTGAAGAGTAAAGAAGAGGTAAGGGAAGAGAGAAATGTGAAAATAGCTTTCTGGAATGTTTCAGGTTTGAAGAAACATAATAAAGGGTTTCGGGAGGAGTTAGAGAAGTGGAATGTGATTATGACGAGTGAAACTTGGGCAGATGAGAAGGAATGGAAGGGGATCGAAAAGTTGTTACCGAAAGGTTATGTGCGGACAATGCAAGAAGCAAGAAAAGAACACGTTAAAGGGAGACGGATGGGCGGCATGGTGTCAGGGGTGAAAAAAGAATTATCAGTAAAAGGGAGAAAAGATGAGGACATGGAGGAAAAGGATGGAACAATGGTAAGAAGAATTATAATTGGGAAAGTAGAAATAGCGGTGGATTTTGGTATACAGAAGAAGAGGAGAAGAGCAAGGCTGGATGGTAATAAAGATGTGGACGGAGGAAAAGAAGGAAGAATTGGTTTTAATAGGAGGTGACTTAAATGCATGGACTGGCGAACAAGGGGGAGGGTTATGGAATGAAGAAAGGGAGGCATATATCAGGAACGCCAAACATAGAGAGACGGACAGGGAAGGGAGGAAGTTACTAGACATAATAGGAGAAACAGGATGGTTTATATGCAATAGCAATGTGAAAGGAGATGAGGAAGGGGAGATCACATTCATAGGAAAGGGAGCAACAGTAATAGACTACAACTTGGCTGAAGAAAGAATGCGACATATGATAGGGAGTATGAAGGTAGGGAATTAGATAGGGTCCGAGTACTTCCCGGTCATAGCTACACTAAAAAGAGACGCCAGTAAGCACGGCAGAGGGAGAAAGGAAATAGGATGGGAAAGAAACACGAAAATGGGAGTCTAGAGGTAGATAAATTAAAAGAGTTGAAACAAAAGATAGAAAAGGAAAAGGTTAGGTATGGAAAAGAGGAGAGAATAGACTCGTTAATTGAAAGGTTGAAGGGGTCGATTGAGAAGGTAAAGGATGAGCTGGGTACTATTGAAGAAAAAGTAGGGGGGAAAAGAAGCTGGTGGGATGAAGAATGCTCGGAGAGTAAAGAGAGAATGAGAGAGTGTGTAAGAAAATGGAGAAAAGGGGAAATGGAGAAGGAGGAGGTGATAAATATGGATAGAGAGGAAAGAAAGGGCATTAACGAAGAAATAGAAATGGATGAATGGACGTATTATTTTAAGGGTCTATTAGGGGGAGAGCAAAATAAGACCAAAGGGGATGGTCCAAGGAGAAAAGGAGGAAGGGCACGAGATAACTAGAAAAGAAGTGGATGAAGCAATAAATAGGCTAAAAAGAAACAAGGCGACAGGAGAAGATGGGATGGAGAACGAAGCTATGAAGTATGGCGGAGAAGGGATTAGGGATGTGATGTGGAAGATCTGCAACAAGGTCTGGAAAGGAGAAGGTTGGCCGGAAGAGAGGACGACGGGACTGGTTGTCAAGAAAGGGGAAGGAAAGAAGGTAGATGAATACAGAGGGATCACTTTCATGTCAGTGGGCTATAAAATATATGCAGAAATCTTAAGAAAAAATTTTGGAGTCAGGTAGAACAAAAAGAAAGTATCCCACATAATCAGACGGGATTTAGAAAAGGGATGGGAACTATAGACAATATCTACGTACTTAACTATTTAGTTAACCGAAATTTAGGGAGAAAGAAAGGGAAACTGGTCGCTTTGCTCGTAAATTTCAAAGCAGCGTTTGACTCAGTGAACAGAAAAATGCTATGGCAGGCAATGAAAGAGAGGGGCGTAGAGGAAAAGTTGTTGGAGAGGATAAAAGAAATTTTTACTGAAACCAGGATTAGGGTGAAAATAGGGAAGAAAAAAGGGCAGGTTTTCTGGACAGACAGAGGTCTACGGCAAGGGTGCCCTTTGAGATGAGAAGGGGATGAACCTAATGATGAGAATCTTCGATGAGTATGTGGGAGCAAAAGATCTGACGGTGAACGTAGAGAAGACTAAGGTGATGTGTTTCAGAAAGAGAAACTCCATAAACTACGTTTGGAAGATGAACGGACAAAGAGTGGAAAGGGTGGAGGAATTCTGTTACTTAGGTTTTTGGTTGATGCAGGAGGGGGAAACGAGCTGCAGGTGAGAAAAAGAATTGAGTGTGCGAGTAAAGTAATGAGCCAAGTATGAGGTATAGAAAAAAGAAGGTTTGGTCGGTGTTGTGTTATGGTATAGAGATCTGGGGATGGAAGGAACATAGGAAAGTAGAGAGCATGCATGAGCGATTTCTGAGGTGGGTAATAGGGGTTAGCTGGAGTTGCCCAGGATATATGTTAAGAGAAGAGTTAGGAAGAGAAAATATAGTTACTAGACAAATTAAGAGAGCCTGGAGGTTTGAATAGAAGCTAAAACGGGGAGAGGGAAGCAGAATAACACAAGCATGTTTGGGCGAAATTTGGAACAATGAAGCGAAAGGCAATTTGGGAAATCCAAAATGGGAGGAAGAAAGGAAAAAATGAGAAGGGTTTGTAATATTCGTAAAAGGGTTATGGAGTGCCAGGACATAGAGTTAGAGCTATTAGTTAAACAAGGAGGAGAGATATGGACAAAGATTATAGATTCGAGGTACAATAGATGGTATATGATGTTGAAAGGGTTGACGGAACCAGAATATCTGCAAAAAATAAAAAAGGAAGAAAAATGAAGTATGGTTGTACGGTTTAGAATGCGAGAGGGAGTGAGAGCATGCAGATATTGGATGGATGAAGAGGAGAATTTGTGTAGAGTATGTGGATACGAAATGGAGTCATGGGCACATATATTAGAGAGATGTACAGGAGAGGAGAGGAACAGTTAAGTGTGGATGAGTGTGTATAAGATGGATCTTGGATGGTAATGTACAGGGAGTGACGTGGATGAAGAAATTAGAAGAAGTAAGGAAAAGCAAGGGAGTAGGGCAGAGCCAAATGGGTGATCCTGAAAAAGGACAGTAAAAAGCGAAAATTGTTTTCAATATCGTGGAAAATGCAGGATTAAGGATTAATGTTACTACTGCTATTATTGTTTATCCTACGTAATGGGAAAGAGTAGAATATAAGTAGTAGTTAAGTTAGACTAAGGATGGAATTATAAATATATGCACAGGGAGCGGAGGCCCTCAAACCCGTAAAAGGGAGAGATTAAATACATACATACTTTAGGTTCATTTTTGCTTCGAAATAAGTTCATTTAAGTTATCAATTTGTTAAAAATCACAATAAATAGTACAATAGTTTTAATTTCTAACACTTCTGTTAATAATTCTGTTTTTTCACTGTATAAGATGTAAATTCCATCAGAAACACCTTGTTATCGATGAAGACTTACTTTTAGTTCATAATAAAAACTCTTCAAACTTCAAAAAAAAAATCATAAAAACAATTTTGTGCACAAATTAAAATGCATCTTTAAAATCATACCTACCCTTTCTAGTTCTTATTTTTTCCACTAGATGGCGTATCGCAGTTTAACCATTCCTAACAGTTAAAAATTAAGTTGCTCAAAACTCTGTATGCTTTGAGGTACACATTCTCATTTTGATAGGCCCGTTTCGCGCTTGATTTCGGACAAACATTTTTAAATGTATATTTATTTTCTGAGATACCTTACAATACAAAGCCAAAACTCTTTCTTCAGACTCTCTTTTCTATTTCCCGTTGTTATGCTAAAAATAGGATTTCTTTTCATACACTTTTTGATGGATCAAACACAGTACAATTTTCAAGAAAATTTCGTTCTAGAAATAAAAGTTTTCGTAATATTTTAATTTACAAAATT
The DNA here is from genome assembly GCF_010883055.1 of Belonocnema kinseyi. NCBI lineage: Eukaryota > Metazoa > Arthropoda > Insecta > Hymenoptera > Cynipidae > Belonocnema > Belonocnema kinseyi. The sequence goes on along the minus strand of NC_046661.1, from coordinate 104,709,162 downwards.
GATGATACGAAAAATTTACAATATTTAGTGATGAATAAACAAACTGAAAAATAATCACAACAATCAGGGTATCTACTCAAACCATAGAAAAAAATGCCTGTACAACTCCAGTGTATTTCAAATATATTTAGCACCATCGATCAATTAAATATAAGGATATACATATAATTAATCACTTCTTGAATTTGTCCCTAAAGTCCATAATTTGGAATAAAAATGTAACCAAATTTTAATTTTATCTTGTAACATAAAATGCAGTGTATATTTATGAAACATTTATGTGGGAAATATATTAAATTAAATCTAAACCGCTTTAAAATCCTAAGGCTTGAAGTAAACATGTCGTTTTTTCAACCAGATAGATGATTTTTTAACTAAATAGCTGAATTATCTAAAAAAAAAAAATAAGTTTTATAAAAAAAAGAAAATTCTTCAACAAAGTATAAGAATTTTTTAACCAAATAGCTGAATTATCTAAAAAAAAAGATAGGTTTTATAAAAAAAAAGAAAATTCTTCAACAAAGTATATGAGTTCTTATCGAAATAGTTCAATTTTAAAATAAAAAAGATACATTTTCAATCAAATAGATGAATTTTTAACTAAAAAATAGCAGTTTTCAACCAAAAATTGAATATTTGCATTTTTAGTTAAAGAAATTAACTTTCCACGCAAAAAAAAAAACAAATTTTCAACCAAAGTGATGAATTTTTACATAAAATTATGAATCAACAAGTAAAATAGATGAATTTTAAACAAAAATATGAATTTTTAACAAAGTAGTTTTATTTCCAACCAAAAAGATAAATTTCCAAATAAAATGATGGATATTGACCTGGAATAGTAGAATTAAATCTATAAAGATAAATTTTCAAACAAGAAGATAAAAATGAAAATTCAATGAATAATTTTCTACTAAAAAATATTTTCAACAAAACACATACATTTTTAACCAAATATTTTCATTTTCAACTAAAAAATACAACATTTCAACCAAAAATAGAACAGTTCAATTTACAGTTTAAAAAAATCAATAATTTTTAGACCAACTGATGAATTTTAAACTGAAAAAATTCATTTTTTTATTTTCAACCAAAAAGATCAATTTTCAATCAAATGTGGAATAATTCCATTTTCAGTTAAAAATATTAATTTTTAACCAAAAAGATGAATTGACAACTAAAATAATAAATACTCAACCAAAATAATTTAATTTTCAATTAAAATTTTGAATTTAGAACAAGATAACACATTTTTCAGCTATAGAGATGAATTTTCAATTGAAATGATAAATCTGCTACTAAAAACTTTAATTTTTAGCCAAAAATTTTAACTGCCAACCAGGTAAATAAATTTTAATTTCAATATAACCAATGAACAACTGAGAATGATTTTTGAACCAAAACTGCTTGTGCAAATGAAGAATCATTGCTATTCAGTTTTATAGTGCAATTAAAAAAAAATTAGGCACGCCCTCGAAAGAATTCTTCGACTTAAGAAAAAAAAATTCCTTGACTCTTCTAGGTCTTTGCAGGCATTTTCAAATTCTCTAAAAAATTTCATGTTTTCCGGGTCGAGTAGACACCCTGACAATGTATGCGATAATATCGGGACTACAACTTTTCAAGAAAAGGATAATACATACTTGACTGCTCCCCTTATCGAGGGCATCCAGGCGTTCCACACAAGTTGATCATAAGGATGCAAGGATCTCGTATGAAGTGTTGGCTTCCCACTTTCCAAAATATCCTTCCACTGTTTAAACAACTCCAAGGGCTGTTTCGGTTGTATAAAAGGATTCCAGGTCACCAAAGACTCCATAACTTTCGGTACCGCCAAACTGCTAGCTAATTCCCCCAACTCATACATTTTATACTCCTCATAATAGTTGTCCTGCAAACTCTTAAAAGCTTCTGCAGTATCATTCAGAGTCAACTCATTACTCTCGTTCATTAGCCGATCCACAACAGTCAAGACATTCTCCAAAGTATCAATCAACTGCCCATGTTGATCTACAATCTTAGCAAGGTTAGTTTTCTCTGCTTCGAGTGCAATTAACCTATCACCCAGGTGTCGGTTCCTCCTGTCGTTCTGAATAATATCCTGTTCACACATGTCAACAAGAAGATCCAGATTATGCTGCAGTTCAGGCAAAGCGAAATTAGATTTAGATTTCTTATCAGAAATCAAGAGGGTCTCATCTGGACGTTGTTGGCCACTTCCGATCGCATGATAACCACTTAAAACTCGCCTCTCTGGTCCTGTCATATCTATGACTTTAACTCTACTCATTTCGCTACTCACGCCAGCTTTTCTGTTAGGTCTCAGCTTTCCATCTTCTATAACCTGATCCACACTTCGATAGCAGTACCTAACTTTCTTCTTTCCTGCCGCATCGCCCTTTCTCCACTGGGAAGTTTTGCCTTTTTGCTCCTTCGCATCTTCAGTCACTTCCTCCTTCTTCTTTTCAGCAATCTTGGCAAATTTTTCCGGACCATACGCTCCAATCGCTCCTCTTCCCTTTCGGAGATGAGCTTCTACGGGAGCACCTATACCCTGTAGATTTTTCCCCAGACCTTTACCGGGTTCAAATCCCATCTGAAGTAAAAGTTTTGCTCCGATTCCTTTTGTGTGAACTTCCCAGTTTCCTACTCCAGTATTCAAAAGAGCGGGATTAAGAGGTATCTTCTTCTTTCTGAGACCAGCTATATCGCCATCTGAATTCATCGAGAAAGCTTTTCGAGATCTCATGTTGCTAGGTCCCTCAGCTTCCGAGTCACTGGAAAAATCATCAAAACAAATCATGTGATAGAATTCTTTGTCACAAAATATTGTGACAATTCAAGAAATATTTTTCGAATGCTAAATCTTGATTTTTGTTAAATATACATACCCTTACGAAAAAGTATTAGTATCAAATACTGAATGACTGGAATAACTTTATTTGTTTTAGAAGCGGTAGAGCTTTTTTTCTAGAGGGGAGCAAGCCGATGGACTTAGAATATTGAGTGGTGCAATTAATAATAAATAATGCATAATAAATAATAAAGACAAGGATAAAATTCATATTGCCAAAGATGTCAGAAAAATTGCAATGATAACTCCAAAGATAAAAGTGATAAACGATTTTTGTGGCAAAATATTAGAATTTGAAATTTTTTAAATTATAATTTCCTTCAATGGCTAGAACGACTTCAGGTATTCCTTAAAATAATACATATTTAATAATATTTGATAAAATATGAAAATTTAAATTTTTGTAAACAAATTATATAAGCGCATTTAAAAGTTTTTAAGCTATTGGACGAATGACCGCTAGTCACAAAAATATTTGAAAAGTTAACAATAACCACCGTTATTAACAATTCTTGTGACAAAATATTTAATCGGATGGATCTAAAAGATTTTACAAAGATTGCAATAATTTTCCAAAGATTGCATAAATGATCTAAACCATCATTTTGGAACAAGAATCCCAGTTAATTCTCCTCTATCTTCGACCGATCAATTAAACCTTATTAATTTTGAGATTTCATATAGATTTAAAAAAAATTGCAAATATTTCGCAAAGATTTTTAAACAATTCACAAATATTTTTCACAAAGATTTCAATGATTTACCATAGGTTCCAAATATTTTTGATAGATTTAGAAGATTTCACAAATACTTCTATTATTTTACAAAGACTTCTGCTATTTTACAAAAATTTCAATAATTTCACAAACATTACCAAATATGTCAAAAAATACTTTAAATATGAACTGAACTGATTTCAGACATAATTCAATTATAACAAAATTTTACAAATATTGTCAAATGTTTCCAATATTTCACGAAAATTTCCAAATATTTCACAAAGATTTGACAAAGGTTGCAATAATATCTCAAATATTTCGTAAAGATTCTAGATAGATTTCAAGGATTGAACAAAATAAGAAAAAATTGAAATATTTCCAGTATTATAGTGTACATTAGGCCGTATCGAAAAAACAAAAAGTTGTTTGCGCGAAGTTCTAATATCAATGAAAACTTTCTGTTGGAAGTCAAAAACACTCCCATAAAGTTTCAAAACAAAAAAAAATTGCTTCTGTCTCCGCATTGTAGATATAAAAAAAAATCTCAAAAAATAAAGCACTTCTTCAACTTTGAACAGCAAACATTTTTTTTAAATTTACATTATCAATAAGAAATAGTTCAAATCAAGATAATTTATACCTGTATAGCGATAATTCCGTTAACATTTTTTTGACCGTCTCTACTTGACTGGGAAGTTTCAAAAATTGAAAAAAGTCGACTTTTTCGATAGTTTCTTAGAGTCACGGTAAATTTCTCGACTATTTGACCATAGAATGTGTGATATACATTAATGGGAATGTATTTTCAATATGTTCCAACAATAATATATAAGGAATGCTGACATAAACGAATTTTATTGACAATAAAATCTTTATGATAATAAAATAATAATACGATCTTTATTTGACAATAAAATTAATTTTCGATTTATAAATTATCAGATTAAATAGTTAGACGCAAGTGAATTTGTACTTGTATAGCAAAAAATTAATTGATGAATTAATTAATAATTAATTATTTAATTAAAATTAATTAATCCGAACCGAAAATTAATTTTATTGTCATATATTAAAGGGCAATAAATCATTTTTAACTATTTTCTTGTAATTCAAAGGCTATAAAAATGATTTTAATGTCAAAATGCCTCATATATTGTTGTTAGAACATATTGCAAATACATTCCCATAATTGTATATCACACATTATAAGGTCAAATGGTCGAGAAATTTACCGTGACTCTATGAAAATAACGAAAAACTCGACTTTTTTCCATTTTTTGGAACTTCAAAGTCAATTAGGGAGGGTAAAAAATATTTTAACAGAATTATCGTTACACAGGTATAAACTCGCTTGCTTCAAACTATTTTTATTGATAGTACTTAGAAAATTATAATAAATTTTTTTATGTAGCGTTTTTGCTATTGAATAATAAAAACAAAATTTTAATTGAAAAAAATGTTTTCTGCACAATTTAGAATTTTTCGAAAACGGCCAAAAAACATGTTTTTCTGCATGGAATCATATATGCACACATTTATGAAAAAGTTGAATACTGCGAACCTGAAATTTCTTCAGCTTCAATAAAAGAAACATACCGTAATTTTTTTTCGAAAAAGAATATTTTTTAGTGTCATTTAGAGCGTTCAAAAATGGTCCATTTTACGTTCTTTTGAGCGATTTTGACAACTTACTTAGACACCAAGCTTTTAGAAGCAAAAAATGATAGTGCTATTACAGGAAAAAACATGTTTTTTGGCCATTTTCGAAAAATTCTAAATTGAGCAAAAATTTTTTTAAATTAAAATTGTTTTATTATTATTAACTAGAAAAAACTTTACATCAGAAAAATTTGACAAAATCTTCGAAGAAATAGGACAATTTTTAGGAATTTTTAAAAACTTGAGAGAAGTTTATAAGTTTCATTAATTTGGAACCTCTGGAATCATTTTAAACATTTTAAACTTGAAGTTACTCAACAATTAAGACATTAAATTTGAGATGATATAATTTGCACGTTCTATTATTCATTTTTTAATCATTCAAACTTCACAGCCTAAAATTTTCTCAAAATAAGGAAAATTGGTCATTCGTGATGAAAATAGGGAAATATTTTTTTTTTATAAAATTAATATAGATACAAAATTGAATTCAATATGAAACATTTTAAATTCCTAAGTTTTCAATCAAAATAATAGTAATAATTTTTAAGTAAACCGTTGCACTTAAGTTGTAGGCAAATAGTTAAATTTTCAACTTTCAAAGATGAATTTTCAACCAAATGGTCGAATTCTCAAAAATAAAGATTAAACTTCAGCAGAATGGTTGGATTTTAAAGCCAAAAAGACGATTTTTTTAAAAGACAGTAAAAATATGAAGTTCAAAAGTCGAATTTTAAACAAAAAGGATTCTTTTAAACAAAGTAAGAAGAGTTTTTAACCAAAAAGTTAAATACAAAATAATAATTTTCAAGCAAAAAAGAGGATTTTTTTAGAATAGAGTTGAACTATCAGCCTGAAAAGTTGAATTTTCATCTAAAATAACCTTTTCAAACAAGAAATATGAATTTTTAACAAACAGCTGAATTTACAACAAACAAATCAATAATTTTTAACTAAACAGTATCATTTACAACCAAATAGTTAGACTTTTAAGTAAGAAAGACCACTTTTCACCAAAAGAAATTAATTTCTAATCATATTAGTTGACTTTTCGTACAAAAAAGTCGAAATTTGTAGAAAACAGTAAAATTCTCACCCAAAAAATATGAATTTAATACCATAAAAGAGGACTTTTTAATCCAAAAGAATGAATTTTCTACACAAGGAACTAATATTCAAGAAAATAAATGAATTTTCAACTTAAAATGGAATGGTTACATTTTCAGTTAAACCATCAATTTAAATAAAAGAAAATGAATTTTCAAACACATAGTTAAAATGACGAATCTAACTAAAATAGCTGAAATTTCAACAAAATAGTTACAGTTTTAACTGGAATAGTTAAATTTTTAATAAAAAAATTAATATTCAGCCAAAGAAAAAATGAATTTTAAACAAAATAGCTCCTTTTTCAACCATAGAGATGACCAAAAAGCAGGAATTATCAACTAAAATTCGATCAATTTCCAACATAAAACATAACAATTAAAAAAAATTAATTTTAAATGAAAGAAAACTAATTTTAAGCAAAATAATTCAATACAGTAATATAAAGTTACTTTCCAGGTTTTTCCAGACATATACAAATTTCCTGACAAAATAATGATGAAATGCGGAAAATTTCACGATAAAATTTCAACAGATTTTAAAGATACAAGGAAATTCGCGATTTTTTTCCATTTTCAAATGAGATTCTGAATTGTCTAAAATAAATTATTCCTTTGTGGTTTGCTTACTTTTTACATTGATTACTTCAAAATTTTTGTATTATTTTCTGTAAGCGTTTTACCTTGAACTATTTGGTACATAATCAGCATCTCCTCTTCTGGGTTTTCCAGATTCTTCCTCATCGTCTTCCTCATGCTTGTTTTTTTCTTTCGGCTTGCCTGCCTGCTGAATTCCTCCAGCGACAAAATTGACAGGAGCTGTGTAATTTTTTGGACCTCTATTGAAAGTTTTGAAAGATGGTCTGCTTGTCGTTTCTTCTTCTTCGTCACTATCATCGGCCCACATTCCTGTGTAAGATATAATTATTTAAATATACTAAAAATGAAACTTCATAAATCGCGAGGATTCGCGATTATCTTGTGCTCTAATATATTTTTAAATTATACCAGATTGAGAAACCGAGTTTTAAATTATAAAATCTTTAATATTTACCAAGCATTTGTTGCTTTTTGGAAAGCTTTCGCCGGGAACGACCTGGATTGAATTCATTCTCGAGATCATAATCTGTAATTTCAAAACTTTCTATTTCGTCGTCAGACATCCTCGATTCTCAGTAGAACACTTTATAATATGTTCTGCTATTTAGAAAATACTCCTGCACTATTTTTTCTGGCAATAATTTCAGATGTTTGTTGTAAAATTATGATTTTTCTTATGATTACTCCAGTGAGTCCATCAAACTCAAACTTCAAAAGTTAGGTTATGTTCCCTATTTACAATTTACGTCTCTTTGTAGCAACCCCCTGCCTCGACCATGTACGTTTATGTGCGGTAGTTTTCTTACGATCCGGAGGGGAAATGTCGGTCAAACTAATCCAACAGATGGCGCTACAAAAAGTAGGTCTGTCTTTTTCATTGAATTGCATTAAGAAAAAGCAAAAATAATTAAAAACTTGATGCTGTTTGCAAATAAACAAATATAAATATATATATGCAAAAATAAGAGTAACTATTGCCAATTATTTCAAAAAAGAAAAAATCATGAAAATATCTAGTTTAATATGAATAAAATTTAATTTTGAGATACATTTTGAAAGCAGTTCGAACTTCATATTTCTATTATTTATTTTTTTGATATTATTGATTTTATTATTTGTTCTAGTTAAACAAAATTATTTATTGTTGAAATTGTTAATGTAGCTAATGAAAAAATTAATAATATTTAAGATCTTAATGACAAAAATATTTAAAACATATACATGATCAGAAGAATTAATAAAAAATATATTACCTATATCCAATATAAATATAATAATAATTAAAATATGTGAGACTACAACTTAAGTTGCAAAGTAAAGAATCTTCGTACCTTTAAACTCTTAACAATTTCATGTTTTGAAGGAAATATTTTTTAAAAGTAGTGGTAATTGTGATTAAAATTTTGATGGAATCATTTGGTAAAAAGTCAATGTCACGAATGATAAATGAGAAAATGGATTTAATATTACTTTATATAACGTATATATTTATTTAAATTTAACAAAACATCATATATACATTTATACAGTTCAATAATTTATTTGTTGCTTAATTTTGAATGTTTTTTTCTCGCTGCATTCAGTCCCTAATAATTCAATTTAAAAATTGAAATTAAAATGAGATTTTGAATCAAATAGTTAATTATATTACTACAAACCTCATTTCTGAAATAAACAGACTATAAGCTAATAAAATATATAAACAAACGTGACGCATGGTTGGAGGAAATGCACTTTTTTCATTCAAAAATGTCCAGAGCCTTCAATTTTCTAGCGATTTTGAATTGTTCTATTTTAAATTAAAGATCATTAAATTCTATACAGATCTTGACTCTCCGGACTTTTGTCTCATCTATTTTTTTATTAATAATTTTTCCAGTCAAAGCATGAACAAAGTCTAATTATCGGTGAAATTGTTTTTTTTTCTACTAAAGTGCTTCCCATTAATGTAGAAATGACATTTAATAACAAAAAAAATTTTTTAATTTATAATAACCACTGTGATAAACGATTTTTGTGGCAAAATATTAGAATTTGAAATTTTTTAAATTATAATTTCCTTCAATGGCTAGAACGACTTCAGGTATTCCTTAAAATAATACATATTTAATAATATTTGATAAAATATGAAAATTTAAATTTTTGTAAACAAATTATATAAGCGCATTTAAAAGTTTTTAAGCTATTGGACGAATGACCGCTAGTCACAAAAATATTTGAAAAGTTAACAATAACCACTGTTATTAACAATTCTTGTGACAAAATATTTAAACTCAAGGTTTTATCAAATTTAAATTTTCTTTGATGGCCAAGTCGGTGGGTTATTGTCAAAATATTTTGTATTCAGTGAATCTTAGCATGCAGTCTTATGATTAATTTCCAATCTTTTACGATTGAAAACCCGACTTTTTCCAAGTGAAACTACCAACATTAAGAAATTTTTTATGTAAATTGTTTATAAACATGTAAGTTGTTATCTTCTACTAAATATGATCAAAGATACATTTTTTGGGGAATATCCTGAGCCAATGTGGCGATTAAAGAAAAGAAAATTTTTGATAAAACCTTACATTTGAATATTTTGTCACGAGAATTATTTATAACAATAGTTATTGTTAACTTCTCAAATATTTTTGTGACTAGCAGTTATTTGTCTAACAGCTTAAAACATTTTCAGTGTAAACAAAATTTTTTATGTGAAAGGACCAAAATTTTGAATTTTTTTATCTAATGTGTTTACAAAAATTTTAATTGTTATATTTTATCAAATATTAATAAATATTTGTTGTTTTAAGGAATACCTGCAGTTTTTCTGGCGCTTGAAGGAAATAATAATTTAAAAAATCTCAATTTCCTATATTTTGCCACAAGAATTATTTATAACAATAGTTATTATAAACTTTTACATTATTTTTGTTGTTAAATGTCATTCCTATATTAATGTGAAGCACTTTTAGCAACAAAAAAATTTGACTCATAATAAGACTATTTGTTGATTTGTTTATCAAATTTTTTTGCAATAAACAAATGGAATGATAAACAAATTACTATTTGTATTTTATGAGTCCCTAAAAATTAATTTAAGACACTATAAAGTTTTCCTTATCAGTTATTATAGCGTAAAAAATTGTTATGTACAAAATTTCAGTTTTTCCATACTTTGAGTAGAAAAATTATTAATAAACAAATAGAGAACACAAAAGTTCGGAGCGTCAAGCTGAACGAAAAATGGGAATTTCCTCCTGCTGTGCGTCATGAGGACGGTACGTTTGTTTATAGAGTTTAATAGTTTATAGTCTGTTCATTTTAGAAATGAGGTTTGCAATAATATAATTAATTATTTAATTCAAAATCTCCTTTAAATTGAAAATTGTTAAGAAAATGATGGGGTTGAATGCAGCGGAAAAAAAGTTTTCAAGATTAAGCAACAAATAAATGACTGCACTTTATAAATGTATATCTGATGTTCGGTTCAATTTAAATAAATATATACATTATAATAAAAAATATTAAATATATTTTTGTATTTTTTCATTGACGTTTTACCAAATTATTCCCTCAAACATTTTAATTACAATTACTATTACTTTAAAAAAATATTTTCTTCAAAACTTGAAATTGTTAGGATTTTAAAGGTACAAAGATTCTTTACTGTGCAACTTAAGATGTAGTCTTACATATTTTAATTATTCTTATATTTATATTTGATATACGTCATATATTGTTTATTAATTCTTCTGATCACGTATATGTTTTAAATATTTTTGTCATTGAGGGCTTTAATATTATTAATTTTTTCATTAGCTACATTATTAATTTAAAAAAAAAAATTTTTCAACTTTAACAAATAATAAAATTAATAATATGAGCAAAATAAATCACAAAAATATAAAGTTGGAACTGCTTTTAAAATGTATCTCAAAATTGCTTTTTCTTAATGAAATTCAATGAAAAAGACAAACCTACTTTTTGTGGCGCCATCCTTTGGATTAGTTTAACAAACAGTTACCCTCCGGATCCTAAGAAAACAGAAAAGTGGGGACGATGTATGAAGCTGCTTTGTAGCTTTGTAGTTTTGATATATTATGCACATGCGCAATATCAGATAGAGGGCGCTATTTTTTATTGACTCAAAACATGAGCAAGTGAAGAAAAAGCCGATAAAGCTCCGAAATTATTTTAATTAAATACTTAAGAATTGATTATATTCTAAGATAAAACTACTTTAGAGAAACTTCAATAATAAGGTTTTAAATTTTATAAGCTGACATGGCGGACCGACTGACTCAATTGCAAGATATGATAAATCAGGTATTTGTTTCTAAAAAACCTATAAAACAGCTGATTTCTGCAATTTTTCTTATAAATTTTACTCTGTTTTGTAATTATCTGTATTATTCTGCTCTTCTACATACAATTCCCTCATCAAAATATAAAATAAAACGACATACATTGAAAACCTAACCTTACTTTTTGTCAAACTTTTTCAATTTCAGGTTCTAGATATTTTTTCACTTGTCCATTTTTTTCGCAGCAAGCTGAACATTTTTGCAACAGTATTGGAGTCTTACAACAGTATTCAACACCAAGTAGATTTCCTGGTTTCGATCGACCCCAAACAATTCAACCCACACAACCTCAAGAAGGTTAATTCAACTTGATAAATCTTATAAATTCTGCTTTTTACACAATTATTGACTGTATAGCATGCAGAGTGAAACGAAATACTTAAAAAAAATATAATTTTTCCCATTCTTAGAATTTGGGATTAAATTAATTCAAAGAATTTGGTATGTTAGTGAAATTTTCATGATTTAACAAAAAAAAAAAACATTGCAAGGCAGAGCATTTTGTTGTAAGAAGCACTTAGTGTACAGTTTATTTAAAACTAAGTAAGTAGCAAGAATAGTGTTTTGTTTTATACCTACTTCTGAATTTTCTTGAAATATTTTAAAATATTTTAGGTTGTTTTGAAAGATTCTATGGCATTTTCAAGAGCTTACACAAGTTTCAAGGTATTTCAAATATTTTGAAATGTATTAGGAGTTTTTGAAAGATTCTAAGAATTTTCAAACCAATTTTAATCATTTACAGGGATTTCGAAGATTTAAAGATATTTAAAAGCATCCAAGAAATTTTCAAGAGTCTTAAAATATTTCAAAGGATTTGAAATATTTTTATTGTTTTTAATAGAAACCAACAAATTGTTAACAAATTTTAATCATTAGAAGCAGGCTGGCCGCTAGAATGGGAAATTGGGAATTTTTGGAGACCGGGAAATGACAGTGAATTTGTTTTGACCGGGAATTTTACAAATTTGTAGAAGAAAAATCTGTCCACGTTCGATTTGAAAAGTTTTTAAATAATTAGTGGAATTGTTATGTTTTTCACTTATTCTATTTTTTAGCATACAATGCGCAATTAAAAATTTTCCATTAAAATTTTTATTTTTAAGCTTAAATTTTTAATTGAAAGAATTTTTTAATACTTTCTTAAAGACTTGAACAAATAAAAAATAAAAGCCTTCGATGTTGAAAATTTTTGATAGAAAATATTTTTATTCAATAAATAAATCCATTTTTTTAATTTATCTGTACTTTAAGTAATAAAAAGTGAACAAAAACGATTTGACGAAACAGTTTTAAACCAGTTCAAAATTTAAGAATTTTCAAATTTTAACGATAAAAATTAAACGGTTTCAATTTGAAAGTTTTGTTCATTAAACAAATTTGAACGTGTGACTGAAAGTTGATAAACTATTCTTAACTTAAAATAACTTGATAATAATATATTTCTAATTAAAGGATTTTATTAAATTAAAAATATTGTTTCAGTCTAAAATATTCCATTTTTAACCCATTCAATTTGAAATTTGCAATTAAAAGAATATTAATTATTGAATATTGAATATTTAGCAATATTTGAATTTTTATTCAAGACAAGTAAATTGAAACCAAATATTTAAAAGTAAAGATTCTTTAACTGAATTGAGTATTCTAACCATGGAAACAAGGGACTAGGCATGCAATTGCGGGACTAATGCAATGAGGGGTGGGGGGGGGGGGTCGTCAAAATTTCGAAAAGCATTTGAACTTTGAAAGTTACAATTTTAATTGTTATATTTGAAAAATGCCTAATTTGTAAGTTAAATTTTTAAAGTTTGATGTATAATTCACAAATGAACATTTGTAGACAACATTTGAGTCATTTTAAGAGATATTTAGGATTTTTAAAAAGATAAAAAATTATTATGCAAATTTTAGAAAGTTTTATTAAAATATTCTATAATCTTTTTTGAAAATTTTGTTCAAATCTTTTAAAACTTTTTAAATATTCTCTTAAAATAATGTTTCCAAATGAAAAGTTATTTTTAATTACCCTGGGAGTCTTAAGAAAATGTTTTTATTCTTTTGAAGCCTTTCACAATTCTTGAAAATAATCTAATTTTTTTGTTTAAAATCTGCGAAAATCTACATTTTGTTTTTTAGTAGGCTATCATTTCAAGTTTTACATTTAGTTTGAATCTTCTCAAAACCTCTACTTATCTCTTAAAATTACTCAATTTCGCTTACAAATAATAAAAGTTCAATTGTTATTCATACATCCGCATTGTAAAGATATTTTCTAAAATTTTCAGGATTTTCTGAAGGTTGTAGAAAAAATTCAATTCATTTTGACAGATATTTAGAAATTCTGAAAAAATTTCCAAAATAGTTTTAAATTTAAAACAAATTTAAAACAACTTCTAGATTTCTCAAGATTTTGAAGCTTACAATGATGTTTAAACTATTTAAAAAGAAAATAATTGAATTTCTAATTTTAGAAGAGTTCAGTTAACATTTTTTCAATTTTTCAATATTTGATGTTTCTAGCTTAGAATTCCTTAAAATTATATAATTTTGAAATTTTTAAAGTTTATTGATTGATTTTTTAATTTAGAGCATTGAAACTGATAACGTGGATTTGTATATTTTTATATTGAAAAATGTTAGTGCCTTCAATTTTATACGCGTAAATTATTGAGCATTTGAATATAAAATCTTTTAATTAAAAACTTTTAAATTTCAATTTTAAAAATTCTACTTTGAGTGCTTTCATTTAAAACTCAGTTTTTATTACCTCAAGTGGAAAATTTTGTAGCTTTAGTGTTCTATTTTTTAAATTTCATTGACCGTGAATAAATGTTTGCGAAACGGGAAATGGCCGGGAAATTATTTCGTCGATTAAAACGGCCACCCTGTTGAAGGGATATTTAAAATTTTAAGGCATTTAAATTAAATACTGAGAAATTTTGAAAACTTTTTTGATTAATTTATTATTTCAAGGGTTTTTAAAAGATTTTAAGAAATTTGTAACAATTTCAATAATTCGAAGGGATATAAAAGTTTTCAAGGTATTTAAAATAAAATCAAAGAATTTTCAAAAGCTCTGAAAAGTTTCAAACGATTTCAAAGAATTTGATCTATTTTAAGGTATTTTGAAATGTTTGATTTGATTTCATTTAGTTAATTAACGGTAATTGACTTTAGTACAAAGATTTTCCTAAAGCAAGGGATTTAATGGATTTCAAAGAATTCATTTACAAGAAATGAAGGATTTTAAAGATAAAGATTTTAAAGAAAAAACCTTTTAGAATATTTTATGAAATTAAAAAAAATCAGTTTGTTTTAATAATTTGGTGGGATTTCAATTAATTTTTAAGATTTAAGATAATATTTTTTTAATTCCAAGGAATTTTTTAGAGTTTTAACATTTTTTACTGAATTTCAAAAGATTTTATAGGATTTGAAATATCTCAGAGTAGTTTTAACATATTTCAATCATTCGAAGCGATTTTAAAGGATTTCAATTAATGTAGGGTTATTTAAATAAATCCCAAGAAATTCTCAAGAGCTTTAAAAAGTTTCAAGAGATTTCAAAATATTTCAATTTATTTGAAATATTTTAGAGGATTTAAAAAGATTCCAAGAATTTTTTAGTAGATTTCAATAATTTGAATGTATTCCAATGGATTTTAAATATTTTAGGATATTTTAAAAAATTCTAAGAAATTTTCAAGAGTTTAAAAAAATTTCAAGGGATTTCAAAGGATATAAAATATTTCAGTTTTTTTTTCAAAACCTCTAAAAAAAATTCAAGGTATTTCAACAGATTCCAAAAGATTCGTAATATTTTAGGGGGTTTTAGAAGATTCCAAGAAATGTTTAACAGATTTCAATAATTTCAAGGGATTCGAAGGATTTGAAATATTTTAACGTATTTTTCAAAATTCAAAGAAATTTCCAAGAGCTTCGGAAAATTACAATGCATTTCAGAATATTTGTAATTATTTGAAACATTTTAGGCTAGTTGATCATTTAATTTAAATCTTTTTAATGGATTTTAAAACTCTCAAGGTATTTTAATTAATTTTCCAGAATTTCAGGAAATATTACATTTTATAGAATTTCACGGGATTTTATAATATTTTTGATACACTTCAAAAAATGTATTCGCAAGAAGTGAGAGAATTCTTAAATTTTCGAAGATTTAAAGGGATTTTCAAATAATTTTTTCAATTTATTTCGGATTCACCTTGAATTCTTATTAATTTATCCTGAATTCTTTTAAACTTTTTTGAATTCTTTGGAATTCTCTTAAATTCTTTTGGAATTTATCTTTAATTGTTTTGAAAACTTACTAATCGACTTTTTTAAAGATTGTTTTTCAATTCAAAAGAACATTTTTCACATTTATTCAGAGACGTGTTTGTAAAATTTTCTTAATTTATTCGAAATCTTTGTCGAATATTTGAAATATTTGGAAATATTTATGAAATTGTTGAAATCTTTGAGAAATCATTTAAGTCCGTGAAATCTGTTTATTCTATCCAAATTATTTGAAAATATTTTTTTAAATGATTTAAATCTTTGGAAAATCATTGAAATATTTGTGAAATCTTTTAAATTTATCTGAAATCGTTGTAAAATGTTTTGAAAATCATTGAAATCTTTAGAAAACCATTAAAATCTTTGTAAAATTTAAAGCATGTTTTTTAAGTATTTGATAATATTTGTGTTATAGTTTAAATATTTGCGAAATATTGGAAATTTTTGGGAAATCGTACAAATCTTTCTTAAATCTTTGGAATATTTTTAAAATATTTGTTAAATTATTGTAATCTTTGGGAAATCATTTATGCCTTTGTGAAATTGTCTCGAAATATTTGAAATCTTTTCGGAATCTTCGAAACATTTGCAAAATCTTTGAAATGTTTGGGAAATAATTAAAACCCTTTTGAAAATATTTTCGAAGTATTTAGTATATTTTTGAAATTGTTTAAATTTTTAGGAAATCATTGAAGCCTTTGTGAAATATTTTTAAACTATCCCAAATCTTCGTGAAATATGCGAAATATATTTGAAATATTTGACAATATTTGCGAAATATTTGGAATCTTTGGGAAATCATTGAAGTCTTATGTTAGTGAAATCTTTTAAATATATCTGAAATCTTTGGGAAATCCTTCAAAAATCTTTGAGAAATATTACAAATTAAACATTTGGTAATATCTGTGAAATTATTGAAATCTTTGAGAAATCATTGAAGTATTTGTAATATCTTTCAAGTCTGTCTGAAATCTTTGCGAAATATTTAAAAACTGTGAAATCTTTGAGAAATCATTGAAATTTTTGTGAAATCTTTAAAAGTCTGCGAAATATTTGGCAATATGAATTTTATGCCTGTATTCGTTATTGTTTGGTATTTATTGTTCATTTATTATTATACTATACCCGCCTAGAATCACTTTTCATATGAACTGAGCTTTGGGCGATCTGAAAATAATAAATAAAAAAATAAGTCAATTTAAATTAAAGATGGTTTTGTTTAATTAAAAAAAAAAAAAGATTTCACATGAAAAGTGTAACAAGATTATAATTTTGGCCTTGAAATAATAATGTCCAGGGAAAATGAAAAACTAGTCAGGGAATTTTTAAAATTAAGTGTTGCGGCCACCCTCATCCAAATTCAGCTATCCTGAATTTTAACTTTCAGATTATGCTGCCTTATTCGCAACTCTGATTGCAAAATGCGCAAAGGACATCGATATCCTGATAGACAGTCTTCCGAGTGAAGAATCCTCTCAAGAATTACAGCTGGCGAGTCTAAATCGTCTCGAGAAGGAAAATCAGGAAGCTGGAGAGAAATTAGAAGAGGTCGTTCGCGAAGGAGAGGCTCTTTTGGCTCGCATTCAAGCTGCACTGCAGGATATAGCTCAAAGTCAACTGGACATGCAAAACCCT
The DNA here is from genome assembly GCF_010883055.1 of Belonocnema kinseyi. Classification (NCBI taxonomy): domain Eukaryota; kingdom Metazoa; phylum Arthropoda; class Insecta; order Hymenoptera; family Cynipidae; genus Belonocnema; species Belonocnema kinseyi. The sequence goes on along the minus strand of NC_046661.1, from coordinate 104,691,941 downwards.
TCGACAACTGCCGTAATTAACACCAATCTCAACCTTGAGCAGACCTCTGCCATTAGGCAAGAATCCCTCGGCCCTAACAGCGCTCCTCCCAGCAACAGCCACCAATTGCCGGATCCATCACCAACCTCTATCAGCCAATAGCATTTTTTGAGAGATCACAGATTTTCGGACGACAATTGATCACCGGGCTACGATTACTAAGATGTATATAAAGTTCCATTAATAAATTCATCTTTTGTACTTAAATCATATCCTGATGAATTGAACAGGCCGACAAAATTTGACAAAGGTCCGGAACCAGAGACCAGACCTAGTATACCCGAAGGTTTTTGCTGCGCTGAATCCGAATCCGACCTCACAAAAATTCCATCACCCTCAGTTTTCGAGATATTGTAACCTAAAAGTGCAAAAAACACCGTTTTTTGCTATATTTGAGGTTACATAGCATCTTGAATACATTTTTTTTCAAAAACGGGCGAAAACATCACAAAGGAGCACCCTTGCCCCCTGAAATCCATTTTTCAGATTCAAGATAGCTTTTTTTTTCATCGATATATCATTGATTGAAGTTAAGTATTTTCGCAGTTTCGTAACTATGTTAAAACACCCTATATAGCATATGTGAGGCTATAAGCCCAATTTATAAGTGATCGTATTCGATCGAAAAAATCTATATATAGGTTGTTGAGGTTGCTCATTAAGAATATGAAGTCAGATTTTGAAAATTCAATATGGCTGCCATTTTGGATCCGCCATTTTGAAGTGTTAGGGCGGAGTAGGTAACAA
>NC_046661.1:104681037-104691055 GCF_010883055.1 Belonocnema kinseyi | reverse complement strand
GTGATGGAATTTTTCTGAGGTCAGATTCGGATTCAGCGCAGCAAAAACTTTCGGGTATAGTAGGTCTGGTCTCTGGTTCTGAGAATTGTTGGCCTGTGTTATTCAACTCGAGACCCTCCATTACATTGGAAACCTCACGCTAAAATTTAAATCTTTATGATAAAATTGAGAATTACGAAATAAAGTAATCAATGTTTAGTTTTTGTTACTATAATAATATTACATGAAATAATCAATGCAATTTTAATGTTTCATATTCACAATTTTAATTAAATGAAAATAAATTTGTTTGTAAATAATTAAAAATCTGATTTTTTAAATTAAGATTTAAGTTTATCAAAAACATATCTTAATTTTATAATTATTATAATTAGATAAAAAATTATATCCCAATAAAATAAAGTAATTTAAAATAATAGTCCTGATATTAAAACCAATACATTTTTAAATCCACGATAAACAATTTTTGAATATTAAGAGTTTATGAAAATGGTTAAATGGACCTAGATAATTTATAACATCAATTCTAGGAGAACAAAAAAAATCAATGATTAGAAATTTGTACTAATTTCCAGCAGTCACTGAATTCCTAACTACAGGCTTTGGACTCACCACACTATTAAACTATTTCACACTTTTTTTGAAAACAATTACACTATTTTTCTACTATTTCGAAAAATTTTCAAGTAAGATAAATTTCTATCAAAAAGGGCGAATTTTCAACAAATTATATACATTTTCTACTAAATAATTTGATCAATTGATGTGACTTTAGTACAAATTTTAATTATTTTTTCATTAAATTTACTCTTGTGTATTTATTGCTATCTCATGTATTTTAGGAAAATTTATTCTTCAAAAAGTAGTATTAATCAACATTATCATTGTATCTTTATGTACATTTAATACCTCAGAAATTTAATATTTTCAAAATTATTTTGTATTAACAGTTTTTTCAAACTTAAAAATTTTAAAGTTTTATTTATAATACATTTTTAAAGCTTTTTAATTGTAGTCACAATTTAAAATTCTATAATTTCAGCAGCTTTGACTTTAAAACGTTCAATTTAATTTAATTCACAATTTTAAAACTTGAATCACTTTGAACTGAAAATTATTTTTATTTAAAAGTTAAAATTTTCCATTAATTTAATTTTGCACGCAATAATATTAGCTTTGAATTTTTAATGATACAAAAATATAAATTTTCATCCAAAAAAGGAATAGTTAAATTTATAGTAAAAAAGCAAAATAAAAGATTTTTTACAAAATAGTTTAATTTTCAACCTAAATTACTAATATTTAACTGGAATAGTTGAATGTTCAGCAAAGTAGTTTCAACCAACAAGACTAATTTTCTTCCAAAAAAGACGATTTTTCAAGATAATAATTAAATATTAAAACAAATAGATGAAACGAATTTTTAACTCAAAAAGATAAATTTTCAATCAAAAATAGATGTTTTACTTTTAAAAAACTAATTTTTCAATTAAAGTTATGAATCTTAAATAAAAAAATTAATCAAAAAAGTTTAACTTTGAACCAAGCAGTTTAATTTTCAACCAAAAAATGTTAATTTTTAACAGAATAAACAACGATTTTTTTTAATAGGGGAACAATTAAATTTTCAGTCACAAAAAAAAATTTTAACAGCAACAAAACAATTTTCAAGAAAAAAAAACTAATTTTTAACAAAATAGTTCAAGTTTCAACCAAAAGGATGAATTTGCAATTATAAACGATCCATTTTCAAGCATAAGAGATAAATATTCAACCAAAAATGGAAGTAGCCTTTTCAGGCGAAAAAAATTGATTTTAAACAAGAATTGAATTTTCAAACTAGTATTTTAATTTTTAAACCAAGAAGAATTATGTTCTGAAAAAAACGACAAATATTCAACATAAAACATAAATTTAGAATTTAAATAGAAAAAGAATAATTAAATTTCCAGCAAAAAAAAAACGAATTTTCAACAAAATAGTTCAATTTATGATCGGCGTTATGAATTTTCATATAAATTGATGAATCTACAACCAAAAATATCAATATTCAATCAAGACGATTAATTTTGAACTAAAAACACAATATTTAACTTTTCAGTTTAAAAAATGTAAGAAACAAAAAAAAAAGAATTTTCAACATAATGGTTTTATTTTCAACCAAAATGATGAATTTCCAATTAAAAAAGAGGCACATTTTCAACAAAAATTGACTAATCATAATACTTATATTTTAAATCAAAATCATGAAATTTTATCCAAAAAAGATCATTTTCAACCAAAAACATGGTATTCCCAACAAATTAGTTGAATTTGCAATCAAAGAGATGATTTTTACTAAAATGATGAATGTTAAAAAAAATTTAACGAAATAGTTATATTCAATAGAATAAAATAATTAATTCTGGACACCTTAGCCCAATTAATGGCATGCCATAAACCGCAGTGAGTTAACTTTATTTTGTATAAATATTTAATTTCACTCGATAATTAATATATGCATTATAAATAAAAATGACAGTATAATTAAATTAATTGAGGTAATACATGCCAAAAAAATGTATCATCTCAGAAATTAAACAAAGGTGTCAACAATCGATACTCTTACCCTATAAAGCTACTTCCACAAATGAAAAAAAAAAACATTGTTATCTAATCATATATTACAATTTACGAAAAATTCAAACACGCTCTCAACAAAAATCCCTAATTTCAGGTTTTCCAGGTAATTAAATAGCCTGTTTTTTTTTTTTGTACAGTAGAGCAGAACCTCTCATTAATTCCGTATGAAAGAAATGAATAAATAGGTAAAAGGGAGAAAAGAAAATAGTGCTGAATTCAGCCATAGTTGCATTTTTATAAAATGTTTACACGGGGTTTTATTTACAAAAATATGAGCAGGGTACGATGAAATGTAATATAAGAAAATGAAATGAACGGTGAAGCTTGACGAACACTTTAATTGAGAGTACCCCGACACTGAGGAGCTCCACAGAGACAGGGGATTTTGTCGTCTTCCAAAGGAAATTTGTAATCGTAGGTGATTTCCTCGTTGACCCCGATCGGCTGCTTGCTGTATATAACTATCTTCTTCTGACTCTCGATGGTAATAACTTTTGCATAACAATTCGGCTGAAACAACAAATGCAAAAATTATTCGAACAAACAGGTAATCTGTAATTGAACCGCCGGATCGTAACAGGGCACATCAAGTCTAATAGTAAACAAATTTTTAATTTGTAATTGATCAAACATATATTCTCAATCGAAATTTAAATGTGCATCTTTTTTCTAATTAAAAAAAGTTATAGTTCTGCTGGTTTTTGAAATAATTTCAATAAACATGAATTGTAAAAACTGAAGAAATTCGGTCTTTTTTCACTTTAACTCCCTCTACTAAAGATTTTCTATTCATCTGCTACCATTTGAAATCACTTTCAAATAAGTATGCATGTAAAAATTGAAACTTTGACAAGTGTTTGTCGAAAAACTGTCCATTTTTCTCACTTTTTTCTTTCGACTTTTCGCACTGTAGGTTCGAAAATAATATATTTTTTTTGAATTTGTCACAAAAAGCCATTTACTCTACATTTGGTGCGGGGTCCTTTAGAATTTTTAACTTTTATAATTTATGGAGTACAAAGATTCAGATTCAGTTTCAACAATATAAATCCACGTTATCACTTTCAATGATCTAAATCATTCAAAAAAATAGTTTCATTTTTAAACAAAAAAGATTAAACTTTCACCAAAAACAGTTGCATTTTCAATCAAGAAAGAACGAATTTTCTAACAAAAAAAAAACAAACTTTCAACAAAGAAGTTAAACGTTTATCCAAAAAAGATGTATTTTTAACAAACTATCTAAAACTTAAATTAGTGACAAAATAATTAAATTTCTAACAAAATAGTTGCATTTTCAACCATATAGCTCAGTTTTAAACCCAAAAACACTCTTTTTTCAGAGTACAGTTGACTTTTTAACAAAACAGTTTACTTTGAAACAATACAGGCTATGTTTTAGCTCAAAAAATGAAATTTCAATAAAAAAAAAGATGAGTTTTTAACAAAATAGTTGATTTTTTTTCAGCAATATAATCAAATGTTCAATCAAATAGTTGAATTATTGACCGAAAAAAGATGAATTGTAAACAAAAAATATGATAGTAGACTTTTCAACAAAAAAAGAATTAACTTTTAACCAAAAAAATGTTGATTCTCTTATTGTATTTTCGTACTACTTCAGTTCGCATTTATGCGAAAAAAAGCGTGACAAAAGGAAAAACAGGGAAATAGGAGGAAGTATGAAATCTGCGATATCATATATGAAAAGTAATCTTAAACTCACGTTACAGCTGTGGTTAATAAACCGTGCGAGATTTCCACACTTGGTCGCATCGATAATCGTCTCCAGATCGATTCTGAAAAGGTACGAACTTCCGATTCCCGTCGCTTCGTACTGAGTCTCCCTCAAATCCGCTACCACTGGCCTCACCATCTGGCCGACATATTCTATCACCATTTCATCGGCTGCGATCGGTTCCATCGCAAACAAGCCCCAGTCGTGGATTCCCGACTTGGCGAACTTGAGTTGCTTCTTTCGGAACTAAAAGAAGAATTTTTTTCAGAATAATTGTACATTGCAGGAGCGCCGCTATTGACAAAATTTCGCCCTGTGAAATAGCAGGGCTCGGATTGAATGAAAGGCTTACACAAAATTTGCATTAGTCCATTAATATTGAAACGAAAGTCGCATGGAATTTCGGGAAAAAATTCCACAAAAATTCGAATCAAACTAGATGATAAAAAAAAGCAATATTAGATAAAGCATGACTAAAATAATAAGTTTATGTATTCAGAAATATAGAGTACGTAATTCTCTTCGATTTTCAACTATTCGTTGCACAATTCAAGTAAACTTTAAAGTTAAAACCATTTTTTAACAAAAGTCATTCAGCTTGAAGGATTAAGAATGTGGGTTTCAAATATTTCTTTCTGAACTTTTAAACTTTTCAACTAGGATTATTTTCAAATGAGAGAAGTTTACAATTTACACTAATTTTGAACTTCAGGAACATTCATTTTGAACACTTTAAACTTTAAATTACTTCAGCAATTAAGGCTTTAAAATTGAAAATGTAAAGTTCAAATATGAAATTATTCATTTCTTATAATTCAAACTTCACAGCCCAAAATGATCTCGTAACAGAGGAAATAGGGTATTTTTTTGTGAAAATAGGGGAACAAATTCTTTTAAATCAAATTAATATCGATACAATATTTAAATCAATATGAAACGCTCTAAATTTTTAAGATTTCAAGTCTGCATTTCAACACAGTAGCATTTACAACAAAATAGTTGCACTTTTTAACCGATACATAAAATTCAACCTACAACCTACATTTTTTAATGAAGAAAGATGAATTTTCAATTAAATAGTTGGAAATAAAAAAATTGATTTCCAAACAAAAAACGAATTCTTTAGAATTCTTCTCCACAACTGTAGTAGAAATGTCAACTAAAAGAGATGAATTCTGAACACAATTATAATATTAAACTTTTCAATTAAAAATAATTAACTTTCAACCAAAAAATAATTTTTCGCCAAAAAGATGACTTTACGACAAAACGATGAATTTTCAATCCAATTAAATAGTTGAATTAAAAAAAATCAAGTAAAAGGACGAACTCTTTAAAATGCAGTTGAATTTTCAACAATTGCTGGCCCAAAAAGAGTACCTTTGTGCAAAATAATTACATTTTGAAACCAAAGAGACGAAATTTCAAATAAAAAAGATTAAATCGCGAAGAAAAACAGTTGCATTTTTCAAATTTTTAATTTTCAACTAATAGATCGTGATCAAAAAATAAAGACGACATTTTAACCATATAGTTTAATTTCCAAGCAAGAAGACGAATACTTTAGAATACAGTTGAATGTTCAACAAAAAAGTTAATTTTTAACCAAGAAAGATGAATTTTCAAACAAAAAAATTACTTTTCTACGATAAAAAGAAATGTTATATTCAGAAAGTTGACTGTTCAATAGAACAGTTACATTTTCGGCCAAAAAAAATTTATTTTCAACCAGATAGTCGAATTTTAAACCAAAATAATGAATTTAAAAAAAAATAGACGGATTTTCTGATAGGGTTAAATAGCTTATAATAAAAGTAAAACGGAAGCAAGTGAATTAGTCGCATTTTTCTTCAAAAAGTCGAAAAAAGTCACACGATCCGAACCCACAATACAACTACAGGCTACCTCTTTACAAAAGCGCTACCTGACACGCAAAATATTACGCATCTCAAAGTTATCAGAGGAATATTAATGAAAAAGAGCAATAAATATCAATCAATTTTAAGCAAAAATATTATTTTACGGTATAAAATTAATTATTTAATCTAAAATTTCTTGTTAATATTGAATTCAAATTCAAATTTCTTCCTAAAATTTCTAAATTCAGGCAGTCTACTCAAATCCTGGGAAAAATTCGCTGACCATTCCAGGTTTTTCCAGGTGTAATTTTTCGCAAGTTTATTACAAATAATGTTCTTTTTAGTTTCAAAGAATTTAATTTATATTACAAGATATTCTTAAATATTTCAGCAAGATTGACGAAATAAATAATGAAATAAGGCTAAAAACATAATTAATCATTTCTTGAATTTGTCTCTAAAAGTCCATGAATTTGAATTAAAATTCCAACACATTTTTATTGCATATACTTAAACTCAAAATTTAGTGCATATTTAGGTAAAATAAATTGACTACTATATTAAAAAATAATATAATCCTCTTCAATCTCCAAACTTTTCAAGTAGAAATTTGGATTTTCAAAAAGACAGATGAATTGTAAATCAAATAATTTCATTTTCAACCACAATAATTTTCTACCAAAAAGGCGATTAAAAAAAAAATACATTGACTCTCAATCAAACAGTTGAATTTTCAACTGAAAAAGATGAATTATTAAACAATAAATAGCTGCATTTTGCACTTAGAAAGATCAGTTTTTAACCAAAAATGAAAAAGTTAAATTTTCAGTTTGCATAAATTTTTGTTCAAACAAAAAAAAACAGATTTATAAATAAGACAAATTTAAATGAACTTTTAACCAAGTAATTTTATTTTGAATGAAAAAGTTGAAATAATTAATAAAATGATCAATATTGAATTGCAATACTTAAATTTTTAAGCAAAAAAACGAATTTTCAAACAAGACGATTAATTTTCAAATAGAAAGATTAATTTTCTACCGAGAAAGACGATTTTTCAAAAAATATATGAATTTCCAACTACAATGATGAATCTTTACCCGGAATACATGGATTTTAAACAAAAGGATAATTTTTTAGAAAATTGTTCAATTTTGAACCAAGTATTTTTATTTTCAACCAAAAAGTTGCATTTTCAACTAAAAGGATGAATATGTATGTTTGTCTATTGGCCTAAAATCTCTATTTTTTAAATATTGACTTTTATTTATAAATTTTGAAAAAATGGCTGACAATCTGAAAGACCTGGATACGGATCCCAGTGGAGCTTGAGAGCATTTTTTTCACAATTCAGAAATAAAAAATTTTAATAATAAAACATTGATTTTAGACGAGTAGAAAAAAAAACGTTTAAAGTAGTCCGGATACTGGAAAAGCTAGTCAAAGCTATGTCGATTATTTTTTTCTGAAATTTGGAATTAAATACCAAATTTGGCCAGCATATCAATTACTTTGGGTATTAAATTAGTATGCAGACTAATATAAATAAAATGTTTTTAAAGAATAGATAATAAAACGTAAATTTGGAAATTGATTTGACTCTATCCTCTCCCTGAGATCCCATGTTTTTTGTAAAAAATTTAAACAGCAATAATTTAAAATTTAACCTGAAAAGGGCCCCTAAGAAAGGCATTATGTGAAAAGTACATATTTCTCCGCAAAAAAAACAACTAATTTTAATAATTTTTCATCTATCCCATCCAATAGCCGGACTACTTTAACATCACATTTTTTAATACACATTATCTAGTCAAAACCACAACATAAAAATGGAATAGTTGAATTTTAAACAAAAAAGTTGAATTTTCAACTGAAAAGACAAATTTTATATTAAAAAAATACGTCAATTTTAAATTAAAAAGATAAAATGTGAAACAACAATTGAATAGTTAAATTTTAAGTTAAACAATAATGTTTAACCAAAGAGATTACTTTTCAAGTAAAAGGATGTAATTTTCAATTGGAATAGTTGCAATTTTCCGGTAAGAAAACAACTGATTTTCAACAAAAATGAAATTAATTTACAAAAAAATATTACATCTTCAAACAATGTGATGAATTTTGTAACTGAAATAATGAATATGCAACTGGGATAGTTGAATTTGAAATAAAAATCATGAATTTCCAACCAAAATGAATGAGTCTTTAACTAGAATCATTAAATAGCAAACAAAAAGATTAATTTTCAGCCCAGAAGATTAATTTATACCAAAAGAAAAATTTTTTAATTAAAATAGATTATTTTTTCATCTAAATATTGAATAGTTATATCTTCAGTAAAAAATTAATTTTCCACCAAAAAACAAACGTAAAAATGAATATTCAAGAAAATAGCTCACTTTTCGACCAAGTAATTTAATCTTCATTAAAAAAAGATGAATTCGAAACCAAAAATGTAATTGTTGATATTTCAAACAAAGAAGATATGAATTTCTAATCAAAATAAATGAGTCTCAATTTGAAAAAAAAAAGAAATTATCAACAAAAGATATGAATTTGCAACCAGACACTTGATTTTTAGTTTAAAAAATGGATTTTAAACCAAAGAAAAAACGAATTTTTAACAAAATAGTTCATTACAGTAATACAAAGCTGCTTTTACGAATAATGGATCATTATTATTCAGTTTAATATTGCATTTAAAAAAAAAGTGAAGCACGTTCTCAAAAAAATCCACAGACTTTTTAAAAAATTCCCTGACATTTCCAGGTTTTTTCAAAGGTTTTCCAGGTAGGGTAAAGCCTGAAATTGCTGGCGCTGGCGCAGGTGCCAAAACAGACGTTTAATTAAATATTCACTGAGGGGGCTTCTTCTACAGAATAATTTCAAAACCTACCTTCAGCTGATTAAACTTGAGAAGATCACTGTCAGTGTCGATACCGAAAGCTGTAAGCAAACGACGTTGATTACTCCTAGCTTCTCTCGATAAGGCCTGCATTTTTCCAGTAAGAGCTTTTGCCAGTGCTTTAGGACCATTCGCAATTCCATCTGCTCCTGAATACGGATCGCCACTTTCTTCCACTTCATTACTACGCTGTATACTCTGTGCGTAATGGTGCTGCAAAAACAAACATTGATTCAGCTTCAAAATCGTTCCAGAGCTGCTTTTTGGTCTAAGACCACTTTCAAATTTGCCACCCTTTTTCCACTTTCATTACTAGGTTTTTTTTTAAAATACAGAATTGACAAGCAAAAAAAAAAAAGATTATTGGGATCTGAAATACAGCGACACGCCATCTGGTGGCTAAAGGGGGAGGGTCGGTAAGGCCGGTTTTTGGCCTAATTTATTTTTGGACCAAAAAATCTGAAAAAAATCATGGTAGTATCTTATAAGTATCCCGAGTCGATTGCACGCTAAACGGACTACTATTTACTATTTACTATGGTTTTCGGGGTCGCCGAATACAAATCAGGCGTCCTTTGACTTTTATCGCGTCAGGTTCCGTTGACCTCTATCGACCGCGAAAACCTATAACATATTTTTTTTATTTTTTCAGCGTTTTTTATCGATTTGACTTTCAAATGACCTTGAACCTGACGCGATAAAGGTCAGCGGACACCAGGTTCATAATCAGCGACCCCAAAAACCTATAACATATTTTTTTTTTAATTTTTTACCGTTTTTTCTCGATTTGACCTTCAAATGACCTTGAACCTGAAGCGACAGAGTTCAACGGATGCCAGATTCGTAATTAGCGACTCCAAAAACCTATAACGTATTTTTTTGGATTTTTTTACC
>NC_046661.1:104673077-104680937 GCF_010883055.1 Belonocnema kinseyi | reverse complement strand
GACTCGGGATACTTATAAGATACTACCATGATTTTTTCAGATTTTTTGGTCCAAAAATAAATTAGGCCAAAAACCGGCCTTACCGACCCTCCCCCTTTGGCATTAAAATAACGAGGTCGTTTTTAAAAGTCTGTGTGCTATTCCGGTGATATTCAGAGTAGAATATAAATATATTTTTTGAATGCTACGATTTAAATCATCAAATTAAAAAAAAAATCTCCGATAGTACAGAAATAGACGATCTAGGTACGAAATTCAGTCAGAGGAAAAGAAAAACTGAAAGATTTTCTCTGTTTTCGGATGTTCAAGCAAGGCTAGAAAAAACCCAGATGTCAGGTTTCATCAATTTCTCTTGCCTCAAAAATTTGATAGGAACTAATTACAAGTTCTCCAAAATACATGAAGCAAAATCGTTTTTATTGAGCATGATCAATTATGATCTGAAAATGTATTTTTTTTTTTAGATTGCAGTGCAGAGAAAAGGTACTTAAAACTGGTACCGCAAACTGGGCGATTATAAAGAAAAAGCAATTAGCTTTATGCTCGTTTCATCATCTGGCTGTTTTAAATAAAATAATATGTATCCAGCGTGTAAGATGTCGCTGAGCGACATCTTTGACATACTAAGCACGAAAAACGATTAAAATTCACTAACATAGTGGTCTACCATTTCGCCACCTGGTGCCCAAAACTGGAACTATAAAGAGTAGGTACAATTTTAAAGTTGTACATTAATTTTTGCATAAATGTGTTTTTACGATAGTTTTGTGAAGTATAAAACAATGATTGAATACTAAAAAGAAATCTTCATAAAAAACAAATAGTTTTAGATAGAATTTCCATATCATACAGTGAAAAAACACATTTTTGTCAAATAGGTGAAAAAAAATTATTGCACTATTTTATGTAAGTTGCAATGAATTTAAGTTTAAATAAACTTGAATTAACGTATATAGCGACAAATTTTTCCCAGATTATGCGAAGAATACGAATAATAGACGATTTAGGGTGGCCGTTTTAATCCAAGAAAAAAATTCCCGTTCATTTTCCGGTTCGCAAAAATTCTTCAATTTGAATTAATAAAATCTGAGCTGCAAATGAAAGCACTCAAAGTGGAACTCTTGAATTTCAAACTTTAAAAACAATTGGCACGTATAAAATGGAAGCTAATAACACTTTTAAACTGAACAATTTTAAATCAAATGCAGTTAAACTGCAAAATAAATTTTTTAACTTTCATCAATTGTATAGTTCAAAGATTCAGATTCAGTTCTAAGTATATAATTCCATGTTATCATTTTCAATTCTCTAGAGTCTAAATTGAAAAATCAATCAATGAATTAACATTTTTTTTAATTATATCATTTAAAGCAATTTTAAGCCAGAAAAATTAAAAATTGAACGATTACATTTTTTTATAAGCTGAACACTTCTTAAATTAAAAGTTAATTATTTATAATTTAAATGGTTAAAAAATCCTTAAAATGATTCCAAATTTTATTTGAAAATGTTGAAACATCTACAGGTTGTTTGCATTTTTTAAAATTTCTTTTTAAATTCTGCCAAATCAAACAGATTTCCTTAAAATCTTCCACATTAATTTTTGAAAATTTCATAAATCATTCTAAATCTTTTTGAATAATCACTCAAAATTATCTTTTCAAAATACAAATCATTGTTAATTTTCATAGGAAATGTTTTTTAATCTTCTGAAGCCATTCCAAATTCTTAAAAATCTTTTAAATCTTTGTTCGAAATCAGCCAAAATATATATTTTGGCGGTACACGCACACACTTTCTTTAAATTATTTCAAATCATTTCAAATTTTTAATTTAATTTGAATTTTTTTAAACTTCTCAATATTTCTTCAACTTCCTTGAATTTTTTAAAGATTAATATGTGTTCAATTGTTATTTATACATTGAAGTTCAACAATTCTACTTACAAATTAATTTTTTGTATAGAACAATTAAAATGTAACGCTCAGAATTTAGCTTATAATTCTTATTTTTCTTAATTAAAAAAACGTTTGTTGAAATAGTTACATAATTTTAAACGTTAGAAACGGGAAATTTTAAAATTGCGAACTGATTTTGAATCGTCTTGTAGAGTTAATTATTATTCACTTTTTAAATCTTAAACAACAGTTTAGTTTTTAAAATCATTATTAATTTATATTCACAGTTCATCAACTGAAAATGTATTTTTAAAAAGGATGGAAATCACAATTGGACAGATATTTCTGTAAAAAAATATGTTTCTTCACCTTATAATAAGTAAATTCCATCTATACCCTTTTGTTTCCGTCAAAGACTTACTTTTAGTATCCAACAAATACTTTAAACTCCACAACAAAATCGTGAAAACACTTTTATACAAAAATGAATGTACAACTTTAAAATCGTACTTATTCTTTCTAGTTCAGATTTTTGTCAACAGGTGGCTTAACGCAGTTTAACCATTCCCAATAATATTTAAAAACTTCTAAGCCATCATCGTGTTGCCCTTACACAATTTCCGCCCTCAGGATTGCTACAAATTCCCAATTTCACAATTAAAAGCAAGAGTTTCTACAAAACAGATGAGTTTTCAATCCAGAAATATGAATTTTTAACAAAAAAGTTAATTTACGATAAAATTGTTTAATTTGAAAACCTAAAAACTAAATACAAACAAAAAACTTGAATTTACAAGACAAAAATAAGAACTTCCAGCCAAAATAGACGATTTTTAAACAAAATAAATAAACTTTCAATTAAAAAAGACAATTTTTAAACAAGAATGGAAAAGTGACATTTTCAATTAAAAACAATTAATATTCAACAACAAAAAAACGAAATTTCAACAAAATAATGACATTGTAAACTCAAGAATTGAATTTTCACCTAAATAATTGATTTTTCAAACAAAATCTACGAATATTCAAGCAAAAATTTTAATTATATTTTCAGTTAAAAAAAAAGTTTTTTAACAACAAATAAATTTTCAGAAAAAAGTGAAATTTTAAATTTAATTAATAAATTTTTAAATAAAAGAAATAATCGCGAACATGTATTTGAATTCCAATAGTTTAAGGGTGTAACCTCGACAACAGAATCACAAATGAGAATCGTTTGATATTTGGATGACAGTTCTATGAAAATGCACTGAAGCACTGGTTAACATTTTTGAGCCTTTCAACGCTTCATGGTCGGGAAATAAATTGTTTAAAAAAAACGTGATCTTATGAGACCACGCATTTTTTGTTGTGTATGAAAAGATTAAAAAATGGAAAAATATTCTTAAAAAAAATCTGAGATACAGAGAATGTTTTCTCACAATCCTATCTGCTTCTAAAAGTATAATTCAGAGGTTTTATTAATAGAAAAATATAGTTTATGCCTCAATTTTAAATGATTTTTCTACAAAAAATTACATTTTTCAAAAAAAATATGTGCAACAATTTTCAACAAAAGAGATACACTTTCGAAAAAAAAAAAGAATAGTTGCTTTTTCAGTTAAAAAAATTAATTTCCAATGAAACGAAAACAAAGAATTTTCAACTAAAGTGTTGAATTTTAAACATAACAAATTTTTTACAACAAAATTCGAATTTTCAACAAAATATATAACTTTTCAACTAAAAAAAAAAGATAAAATTTCCTAGCAAAACTAGAAGTATTATTTTCAGGTTAAAAAATTGATTTTTATCAAAAAATAAGTAAAATTCCAGGAAAATAGTGAAATTTTAAACAAAAGAAAACAATTTTTAACTAAAATTAACCCTCAGCATAAAAAATATATATTTATCCAAATAGTGCAATTTTCACACAAAAAGAATCATTTTCTACCAAAAAGGACAAATTTTCAACCAAAAATAGAATAATTGTATTTTCAGTTAACAAAAATTAATTTTCGACAAAAGAGTTCAATTACCAAAAAAGACGAAATTCAAAATACTGAGATTACTTTTCTATCAAAAAGATTAACTTTTAACAAAACACGTGCATTTTTAGCCAAATTTTAAATTTCAAACTAAAAAATATACATTTTCAACTTAAAGTAGAAAAGTTAAATTTTTAGTTAAAAAACTAATTTTCAACAATACGAAATGAATTTCAAACAAAATAGTTACATTTTTCAAACAAACAGATGAATTTTTAACCAAGAAGATTACATTTCTATCACAAAAGAGAAAGTTTCAACCAAATAGTGAATCTTTTAACTAAAAAAGATAAATTTTCATCAAAAAAAGGAATAGTTAGATTGTCCGTTACAAAAATTAACGTACAATTAAGAAAATAAGAATATAAAAAAATAGAACATTTAAATTTTTAAAAATTTCAACTAAAGAGTTAAATTTTGCAATCGATAAAATCAATTCTCAGAAAGAAATGTAACAGGTGATATTTCAATTAAAAAATATTTTTATTTTAAACAGAAAACAAGTGATTTTAGCAAGAAAAGACGAATTTTCAACCAAATAGTTCAATTGTCAGCCAAAACAGATTCATTTACAATCAGAGTTGCATTTTTAATCCAAAATTATAAAACTTCTACCACAAGGGATAAGTTTTTTAATCAAAAAGACAAATTTCCGAACAAAAGATTTGAATTTATCACCAAAAGAGATTTTTTAGTCAATAAAGAAATAAAATTTGACAGAAAATGTTGAATTTTCATGCCAGAAGAACGAATTATCTACAATGCAGTTAAATGTCTAAACCGAAAATATAAATTTTCAATAGAAAAGTTAATTTTCATACAAGAAATGTATATTCTTGTATATAGTTTCATTTTCAACCCGAGGAAACGAATTTTCAACAAAACAGTTGAATTCTTTACCAAGAAGAATGATGTTTGAACGAAATTGTTGAAATTAAAAAAAAAAAAAACAATTTAATATTTATAAATGTTTCACGTTTGTTTAATAAACAGAATTTATATGTATGTTTGTCCCACAAGTCTATAGAATCGCAGTAAAATATTTTGTGTGTGAGCCGAGGGAAATTTCAGCAAAATTATCGAAAATCTCGCGACTCTTTCAGATTTCCATGACATTCCCCGACATTCCCTGAGCAATTTTGAAATGCAATGACTTTCCCTGGTCCCTTTTCAGGTTTCATCACATGTTTTGCCGATTGCAGAGTTAAAAAGCTAATAAAATAGATAATGAATGTTTTCTGTATACAAATAAAGGAAAAAACCTACTTTATGTTTCGCCTTTTCTCCAATATCCACTTTGTAGTACCCTTCCGTTCTCGCACAGCCAGTCGCATGTAACCTGAGTTCGTCTCTTTTTCTCCTCTTCGCAGGACTAGGTACGTCAGTAGGCGGATGATCAACCCAATGCGTATCATTGAGCCAGTAGCCCTGAGTATCATCAGCCAACAAGGCCTCATAACTCCTCCTCAAATATTCCACATCCTCCGCGTCTATTCCTCGCGTCAAGAACTCATATAAAATGCCCATTTCCGACATTAGATCCCTCTCCTTATAGGTGACCGGTTGCTTCGGAATCTCCAAAACGTACTCATTCTGCAGAATATTCTCCTTCTTGATGATATTTTCCTTCTCCCGCTCATGATTCTGTACATGCAGTTTCGAGATCTTATTATTCTTTCTCTTCTGCGCCTTCTCCGCCTTCTCTTTCCGCTTGTCCAACTTCTCTGGTTTCGCCGGCCTCGTCTTCACCAGCGAGGTAATCACTGGAACGACCGGCACAACAGCCGGAGGAACAACATCCATGGGAGTTTCTTCCGCAGATTGTGACTTGGCGTCTTCTGGTTTCGCAGGAGGCAGAGAGTAGGAATGCTCGACGAAAACTTGAGGCGTTTTCGGAAGCTCTGGACTCCGTTGGCCATTCAGCCGAAGATCCGCTTCCGCTTGGTACCTCAATCTCCTAACTTCCAGGCTCTCTTCTTCCGAATCCGTGGACGGCACCTCGCTGAACATTTCTATTTTCTCCGAATCTTGCAGGATCGGTTCGTCGTTTATGTACTTGTTCGACATGCTCTCCAGAGTCCTGATGATATTGGGCTGAACGAGACCTGGACTCTTGGGGCTGATGATGTTGTCTTGACCACCCGCCAAGCTCATGAGCGCCTCCGCAGCAGAACTTTCCATATTCTGCATATCGCGCGCTTCCTCCTTCACAGGAACCATCGACAAGTCCTCGATATTTGCCGAGGCAGTCTCCGCAACCCTGAACTTGCTCTCCGGCGTCTTCAGCCTTTCAATTCTGGCCTCGCTTCCCGCAATCTCCTCGCGTTCTTTTTCTTCTTCTTCTTCTTCTTCTTCTTCTTCTTCTTTGGTTTCAGACGGATACGCCGGAGAAGAGACTGGACTAGCATCGTTACAGATTTGTGGGAACTCGTCTGGATCTTCGATAATGTAATCTGGTAGGGGAGTATTTCTACCAGTTGGAGTTCGACACTCGAGTGATCTCAGGATTGCAAGTTCCGTCAGGATTTCTGGATCTTGGCTGTTGGCGGCGAGAGGCCGAGGATCGTAGCGACTCTCGAATTCCTGTTGTTAAACAGAAATTATATATTTCATGAGATAATCACTCATAAATAAAGCAGGGTGTCTAGCGTTTCTTTAAACAAATTTCAGGGACCTTTCCAATATAAAAAAAAACCTTTCCAGGTACCTTTTTTTTTCTACAGTGAGCAACTTTCTTAATGAGAATTGGTTGTACTTTTATTGAGTTATCAAATTTAAAACTGATTTAGCAGCTGAATTACTAACCACAACGAAAGTTCTGCAGTACACAGTTCTGATGGTGAAAAATATGAAATCATATCAGAAACGCTTCTACAGAGTGGCCCCGCAAAACATTATTTTTTAATAAAGTCGTTCAACCTTCAACCAATTAATTGAATATTCCACCAGAAAGATTAGTTTTCTACCAATAAAGCCGAGTTTTCTGATAAAAAAAAAATAATAATTTTTCAATCAAAAATGGAAAAGTTAAATTTTCGGGCAAGAGAGTAACTTTGCTACAAAAAAAGAAGAATTTTTAACAAAATAATGAAAATTTGAACCAAAGAGATGGACCTTCAACAACAAACTTTTTTTTTAACAAAGTGGTTCAACTTTTACATAAGTAATTTAATTTTTAGTTCTTAAAAATCAATGTTCTACCAAAAATGGAATATTTACATTTTTAGTTAAAAGTTAGCTTTATAACAGAAAAAAAGTTTTCAAGAAAGTAGTTAAACCTTCAATCAACGAGATTAATTTGGAACAAAAATGATGAATTTATAACTTGAGTAGCTACATCTTCAATTGAAAAAAATTAATTTTCAACTTTTTTTATTAAAAAAACATGCTTTTTTAACAATGTCGTTCAACCTTCAACCAATTAATTGAATATTCCACCAGAAAGATTAGTTTTCTACCAATAAAGCCGAGTTTTCTGATAAAAAAATAATAATAATAATAATAATTTTTCAATCAAAAATGGAAAAGTTACATTTTCGGGCAAGAGAGTAACTTTGCTACAAAAAAAGAAGAATTTTTAACAAAATAATGAAAATTTTAACCAAAGAAATGGACCTTCAACAAAAAACTTTTTTTTTAACAAAGTGGTTCAACTTTTACATAAGTAATTGAATTTTTAGTTCTTAAAAATCAATGTTCTACCAAAAATGGAATAGTTACATTTTTAGTTAAAAGTTAGCTTTATCACAGAAAAAAAGTTTTCAAGAAAGTAGCTAAACCTTCAATCAACGAGATTAATTTCGAACAAAAATTATGAATTTCTAACTTGAGGAGCTATATTTTCAATTGAAAAAAATTAATTTTCAACTTTCTTTTATTAAAAAAACATGCTCTTTTAAGTCTTTCAGCCTTCAACCAATTAATTGAATATTCCA
>NC_046661.1:104665213-104672977 GCF_010883055.1 Belonocnema kinseyi | reverse complement strand
GAATAGTTACATTTTCAATTAAAAGTTAGTTTTATAACAGAAAAAAAGTTTTCAAGAAAGTAGTTAAACTTTCAATCAACGAGATTAATTTTGAAGAAAAATTATGAATTTTTAACTTCAGTAGCTATATTTTCAATTGAAAAACAAAATAATTTTCTAACAAAAAAAAACACAATTTTCAACTTTTTTTATTAAAAAAATACATACTCTTTTAAAAAAGTCGTTCAGCCTTCAACCAAGTAATTGAACTTTTTACCATAATTTAAATTCTCAGCACTTAATTATCAATGTAAGACAAATAAATCACTACCGAGAATATTATATCAGGGTGGCCGTAAATTTCATGTTCAAAATTTCCGAACTTTATTCTGACCAATTTTTTATTTTTCTTGACCATTAATATTGATATACCCGAATCTTAATATTGAACACTTTTAACATACAAATTTTTATACACGGAAAAACAAATTTTTAATTAGAATTTAAAATTTTATATTCTTAACAGCTATTTAAAGTGCTCCTTATATAAATTCCCCAACTTTTCCCTAATTTCAAAGTTTTCCATCTACAAATTGTGCTGGATAACTCAGTCAAATTTCAACCGATCCTAATGAATAAAAGCTTATGACACGCGAAATTGAACTTAGTTTCAATATATTATCAGCAAGAAATTATTGGATTTGAAAAAAAATGTCATTAAATTGTTATTAGTTTGGAAAATCGAGAGTAAATGAAAAACTTTAAACTATTCTCGATTGTAGCTTCATGATTTTTGTACCTTGGTAAACTGAAAAATTTATTGTTGAAAAGGTGTGTTTTTCGACATTCAAACAAAAAAAAAAAACATTCGAAATCATATAAAAAATTGCGGAGTTATGAATGATCATTAACACATTTTTTCTTTAAGGGAAGAAAAATACTTTTCTTGGTTTTCAAGGACTGCCAAGACGCTAGACACCCTGATTAAAGATAAAAAGAGTTTAAATGATATTTTGGAACTTACCTCTTCGTCAGTACTTTCGCTAGAAGAATCACTGCTGCTGGTGTCATCACTGGAACTAGCAGCAGACGAAGACGAGGATGAAGACACACTGGGAAGACTTTCGAGCGGCCTTTTCGTTTTTGGCACAACTGGCAAATCCAAATCACTATCACTGTCGATTAATTCGGTACCAAGATGATCCGATTGACGACTATCTTCGTCTTGAGGAACTGGACTCGGGGCCTTGATTTTACGCTGAAAAAAATAAATAAGATCAGAGTGGCCGAAAAACTTCCTTTTTAAAATTTTCCTAACTTCTCCATTACCAATTTTTATTTTCCCTGATCATTACTATTTTAAGATCAGCATTTTATGCTTGTAACATTTTAACAAAGTATCATTTTTAAATAAAATAAAACAATTTCAAATTTCAAATTTATTTATTTTAACCACAGACGAATCAACGAAAAATGTAATTTTAGTTTTTGGCAAATAAATTATTTTCTGTGCACTGTAGACAAAGATTGTCAGAATATTAGTTAAAGCAGACTTAATGAAAAGAAAATCTAAAAAAAGAAAATGTTATATCTCTCATACGTGCGAAGTTATAACATGTTAAATATCCCTTCTTTTATGAAAATTGGTTAAAAAGTAAGTTTCAATATCGCGCAACAGCTGCAATTTGTGTCAAAATTTGTTCATATAATAATACAATTACATATGTAACATTTTATTTTCTAGATTTCCTTTTGATTGAGTCTGACTAAAATTCTATTTTTTTTCTGAAGTGCACAAAAAATATGCCATTTCCCAAAAACTAAAAAGAAATTTTTTTTTAATTTGTCAGAAAAATATCAGTTACGAAGGCTGGTGATATTAAAAGAAAAACGATAGGTGCAATTCCTTTTGTACTGAACATAATCCAAGCCCACTGTGATTTCAACTGAATCTTATTGAAATTCTCTGACTTTTGCAAGATTGTTTTTGAAAATCCCTGATTTTCCCTGACCAATAAAATTTCTTGACATTTCTTTGATTTCTAGGTTTTGCCTCACCTACGGCCACACTGAAGAAGGCGGAGGAAATTCGGAAAATAAATTTTGCCAAGAATATTGAAAATTCTGAAAGATTACCCTGAACGATGGCATTTTCGGCATGCTGGCGCGAATGCCCAATCCGAATCCATCGTGATTGAATCCAAGCGGCGTTGCTTGTTCGAAAAGAGTTGAAAGACCTTGCGGCTTGTGACTTTCTTCCTTAACGACGTTATTGGGAACAATTTCACCGAGGACGGTTTCGCTCTTATCTATCTTCTCTCTCTTCTTCTCATCCCACCAATCCTCGAATAACTTGAAGGCTGTGTTTTCTATCATCTTCTTGTTGAAATCTTTCTTTAGGATCTGCTTCAGTTCGTTAACAACCTTGTTGAGAACTCCGTTTATCGTCGGACCCTGTGAAGAATGTTATGTATTAAAGTTCTCTATTGAAAAACTATTTTTTTAATCAGAGCCGTAACTCGCAATTTTAAATTAGATAATATTGACCCCCCCCCCCTCCCGCCGTAAAAAAAAAAGAAAATAGCCCAAAATGGTTCAATTTTCAAAATAAAAATTTTTTTTAAAGAATTTAAAACATGTCTGTGTTTCAATTAAAAAAATTAATTTTCAAGCAAAAAAATTAATTTCTCTACCAAAAAAGAAGAATTTTCCACCAAATGCATGAATTTTCAACAAATCAGTTCAATTTTTAAACACAAAAATTGTTTTTAAGCAAGAATCTTCATTTTTACCAACGCAACGAAATTTTAACAAAATCTATGAATTTTCAACTAAGAAAGACACATGTCCACCAAAAAATGAAATAGTTAAATTTTCAAATTAAATATTAGTTTTAAACAAACAAACAAAAAACATATTTTCAACAATACAGTATAACAGAATCCTTTTAGAGGTCCGGTAACAGTGTTTTCATGTTCAATACCAGTGTAACTGAAACTCTGTTTCAAAAATTAGATATAGTTTAATTTTCCACCAAATAGTTCGATTTTTAACAACAAACACGATTTTCTTAAATAAAATCGTTGAATCTATTACAAAGTAGATTATTTTTTCACTAAATAGTTAAATTTCCAACCAGAAAAATGAATTTTCCATCCTGAAGATTAATTTTAATACCGAATTAAAAGTAAAAATATTCCAAAAATAATTATTTCAAATTTTAATGCAATAACACATATAGTTACACATGCATTAGTATTCAAAATTAATAAATATCTACTGTAGGTTTATCATCTGTTGTAAGGTTTTCTCCCCAAAATGAATTTTCGACTAAAACAAATGAATTTTTTTTCCCAAAAAGGGAAAATTTAAATATTCAGATTAAAAATTAATTTTCAACTAGCACAACAACAGTTTTTCAACGAATAAGTGGAATACTATTCAGATTACCTTTGTATATTACTCCAATTACCTAGAATACTCTGAATTACAAGATCATTACTTGGATTACCCAAATTACTTTGAATTACATGGATTACAATTAAATTACCCAGCATTACAAGTGAATTACTTTTGTATTACAAGTGGATTTCATTCCAAAATATTCCGGGGTAATTCGAAGTAATCCAGAGGAATCTAGGTAATCGAAGTAATTTAAGTAGTTAATCCAAATAGTGTTCTACTGTTTTGCTGAAAATTTGTTATTATTATTTTTTTTTAATTAATCTTCTTCGTTGAAAATTGATGCTTTTGTTTGAAAGTTCAACAATTTGTTAAATAATTCATCTACTTTGTTAAAAAGTAATTTTTGAAATAAAAAATGTAACTATATTGTTAAAAATTCGTTCTTTTGGTTAAAATTAATATGTTTAACGAAACTTTTTCTTTAAATTTTTCCTCTTTCTTAGTTTGAAATTCATTCATTTTGTTGAACTTCAATTTTTTGATAGGCCGAATTCATTTCAAATAATGCAGGCTAAACTTTTAAAACTCGTAACGAAATTTGTGAAAAAATCTGATTTTTACTTTGAAGTGCTGTAGTTTTAAAACTGATATAGATTTTATACTTTTTTCTTTCTGATTCTAGTAGTTCTTCCCATTCTCTTTCGAAATTTACAACAAAATTAGGAAAAATGTTTAAAATGATAAAATGACGGCGGGCTTTCAGAAAATTTTGAAACTCAATTTTCTGAAAAAGGCCAGTTTTTTTCTTGATTTTTTTCCAAGGAGATACTATTATGTTGAATATATCTCATGAGAGTTTGTCTTGTGCCCGCGACTTGGAGAGGAGAAACTATTTTTTTAAAGTGAAGAATGAATATTGACATTTTGTGCAAAAACAAGACAATATACGAAATAAGTCAAACAAGTAAAGTTATTCCTCTCAAAAAGTTAAAAAAAAAAATCTTTTGGCACTCTTCGTTATCTTGCGTTTCTTTCGAGATTTTCCCCTGAATAAGAAAAATTGCGACTATAGCTTTATTTTCCTCACAACAATAGTCTGTCACAGTATGTCATGGATAAGTAAGATAGGTATAAATAGACAAGTTGAAAAAATTTCATACAAATTTGAAATATTTTCTGATAAATAAAAATTTAATATTTTCATAAAATACCTTTAATTACCGGAAATTCTGAATTAATTTTATTCAGGCGAAAATCTCGAAAGAAACGCAAGAGAGAGAAAAGTGACAAAAGACTTTTCTTTAGAACTTTTTGAGAGGAATAACTTTGTTTGTTTGACTTTTTTCGTATCTTTCCTTGCTTTTGCACAAAATGTAAATATTCATTTTTCAGTAACAAAAAAATTGTTTCCCCTCTCCAAGACGCGGGCACAAGAAAAACTCTCATAAGATATATTCGACATAATAGTACCTACCTACAAAAAAAAAATCAAGAAAAAGAATGTCTGGGCTTTTTGAGAAAATTGAGTTTCAAAATTTTCAAAAAAGCCGCCGCCATTTTATCAGTTTTAAGAATTTTCCAAATTTTGTTGTAAATTTCGAAAAAGAATGAAAAGAACTAATAGAATCTGAAAGAAAAAATATAATAACCGGAGTTGATTCTGTGACTTGAACGGGTTCGGCCTGCATGTTTTGAAATGAATTCGGCCGATAGAAAATTAAGATCCTTTCTTGAAAATCCCTCTGTTTAGTTGAAAATTGAACTGTTTGCTTAATAATTCAACTATTTGCTTATCAATTAATGTATTTTGTTAAAAATTCTTCTTTCTGGTACAAAATTAATTAGCTTCCTTAAAAATTAACCTTTTTGATAAAAAATTCGTTTTTATTGGGGAAAAGGGGATTTTTTAATACTGTTCATTACAAATTCTACACATTTGAACATTGAACATTGAAAATCAACCATTTTTTGTCTACTGATTCCATTAATCATCTGAACAGCTTTTGATAAATTAAAACTAATATCTTAATACATTTACAGTAAAAAATTATTTTCAGCTAAGTTATTAAAAAAATAAACTATCAGAGATTCTAAACACAGATTATATTTGGTGGTATTTTTATTTATACATTTAATTGTAAAAATAAAAATTCTTTAAGAATCTAGAAAATACACATAAGGAACAAGTGAAGGGAAATCGGATAGGAGCAATGCTACAACAATTAAAATAATTTCTGTTTTCTCAGCAACCACAAAAATTTAAACTGATATTTAAAGACTTAAAATAAATTTTAAAGTATTAAAAAACTACCTCTAGCTAACTTAATAATTTAATTAATTAATTTTACTAACTTTTGTTAAATAAAATTATATGAAAATTATGTAATTTGTCACACACAAAGGTTAATTAGTTAAAAATTGTGTTTCTTATCATCTTTTTTAAAAATAAATATATTGCAAATTTATATTTTTTAGTTGAAAATTTATCTATTTGGTTAAGAATTCATGTATTTTGTTAAATATTTCTCTTTTCTGGCAGAAAATTAATCCTCTTGGTAGAGAATTGTTCAAATTTGTTGAAAATTAAACAATTTTGTTAAAAATGATTCTTCTTGGAAAGAAGTAATTACTTTGTTGAAAATTCGTATTTTTTATTGAGGATGCAATCGTTTTTCATTTAAAATTGAATTATGTTTTGGTACAAAAATTAGTTATTATATTTTTCGCTGAGGACTCTTTTGGTTAAAAATTAATCTACTTTGCAGAAAATTCAATAGTTTTGCTAAAAAATCATTTTTTTCTTTGAAGATTTTTCATTTTAATTGAAAATTCATTTTCTTGGTTGAAAATGTAATCATTTTGTTGAAAATTCGTTTTGTTTTGTGCTAGAAAATTAATTCTTTTAACTGAAAACTTAATAATTTCATTTTTGACTGTTAATTTATATTTTTTCGTTAAAAACTCAAGTATTTGTTTGACAAGTCACGTATTTTGTTGAATATTTGTCCTTTTTTGTACCAAATTAAACAATTTTGTTAAAAACTATCCCGTTTATATACAAAATTATTTGAATGAAAATTCGTATTTTGCGTTGAGGATTCAATGTTTTTTTTAAGTTAAATATTAAAATGTGTTTTTTTTTTAAGAATTCATCTGTTTGGTTAAAAATTAATCTACTTTCCAAAAAATTCAACAAATTGATGAAACAGCTGTTGGTTTTTGGTTGCGCATTATTTATTAAATTAAAATTTCAACTATTCCAGTTGATGATTCATCATTTTAATAAAAAAAATTAATATCTTTGGTTGTAAATCTATTTTATTGAAAATTCAGTTTTGACCTTTTATAGTTGTAAATTTAACTTTTTTGATTGAAAATTCAACTACTTCGTGGAAAATCCATCTGTTTCGCTAAACAAAAATTAATCTTCTTTGTCGAAAAATCAACTATTTGGTTAAAAAGTTTATCTATCAGGTTGAAAATTCACATAATTTTACGTAATTCAAAGTAATTCTATGAAATCTGGAGTAATCTTCGGCAATACAGAATAATTCTGTATAGAGAAATAATTCCAGAGTAATCCGATACAATCCGGTGTAATATATCACGTTAAACTCTTACCTGAGGATTATCTTTGTAACTATTGAGGTTGGTCATAGCTTGTAGTCTAGACTGCAACGACGGATAGTAACTCGCACCTTGGGCATTAGAATGCATTCCCCCTTGGAAGGAATTGTTGGGGGCTTGGTAATTGTTGGGCAGGTACGGTGCTCCGTATGGATACGGATATTGCGCAGGTCGAGGCCAATTGTACATGTCGTTCGCGAGATGTGGATAATGAGGATGTGTCAGTGCACCAGGATAACCTGCTCCAGGATACAACTGATTCACCGGCTGGCTATGCGCTATCACCTGAAATCCGATCTACACTCAGAAGAAAATTTACAATCTGCCCTTGGAATTGGAGCTTAATCAAAAAGAGGACTGACCTTTCGACCAAATTATAAAGTACAACAACGGAAATACATAACTTGTAACTGAAAATCAAATGCAAATCAAAAAAAAAGGGGCCGCTCAAAAAGTAAAGTATACCCGAAGGTTTTTGCTGCGCTGAATCCGAATCCGACCTCACAAAAATTCCATCACCCTCAGTTTTCGAGATATTGTAACCTAAAAGTGCAAAAAACACCGTTTTTTGCTATATTTGAGGTTACATAGCATCTTGAATAAATTTTTTTTTCAAAAACGGGCGAAAACATCACAAAGGAGCACCCTTGGCCTCTGAAATCCATTTTTCAGATTCAAGATAGCTTTTTTTTTCATCGATATATCATTGATTGAAGTTAAGTATTTTCGCAGTTTCGTAACAACGTTAAAACA
>NC_046661.1:104655250-104665113 GCF_010883055.1 Belonocnema kinseyi | reverse complement strand
ATTTTTCTGAGGTCAGATTCGGATTCAGCGCAGCAAAAACCTTCGGGTATAGTAGGTCTGGTCTCTGGTTCTGAGAATTGTTGGCCTGTGTTATTTTTAAATGCTTGAAAAAATGAAAATTAGTGATTTTATTTTACAAGTAAGGCATCATAATATAGACTTTACGCTCTTTTCCCTATTCTCCTCTTTCTTTAAGGAATTCATCTTTTTTCCTTCAATGCAAATTGAATAATTAACCCAATAATAAAATCCAACTATTTTTCGTTCAAAGTTAATTCTTTTTCATTGAAGAATCTACTACTATATTTGGTTAAAAAATTATTTTGTTAAGAATCATTTTTTTTTTCTAAATTGAAAGTTTCAAGTGAAACCTTAACTAATCGAGTTTGGGCTGAAAATTCATGGCTTTTAGTTCAAAATTCCACAATTAAATTTTCAACTGAGAACTTATTTATTTTTTATCTTTACTAATTTCTTAAAAATTCCTTTATTTTGGTTAAAAAATTATATTTTTTAATTGATAATTGAACTACTCCGTTTTTATTTAAAAATTGATCGTGTTTAGCCAAACATACAACTATTACATTTTGTATTGGGAACTCATTTTTTTTTTAAATTAAACTATTTGTTTAAAATTTGAACGACTTTCTCAATAATACATTTTATTGGTTTAAGTTTTCAGTAAATTGCTGAAAATTAATTTACTTTGGTTAAGAATTAATTTTTTTAATTGAAAATTGAACTATTCCATTTTTGGTTCAATATTGATCGTTTTTAGTTGAAAAGTCGACTATTAAATTTTTTAATGATAATTCTTTTTTTTTAGTTGAAAATTTAACTATTTGGTTGAAAGCTGAACTACTTGTTAAACATTTAATTTATTGGTTGAAGATGTAACTATTTTGTTGAAAACCTTTTTTTTTACTAAAAATTCATTTTTGAAACTGGAAATTTAACTATTCCATTTCTGGATGAAAACTGATAGTTTTTAATTGAAAAGTTAACGTTCTAGTATTTAGTTGTAAATTCGGCTCTTTTGGTATAAAATGAATTTTTTTTATTAATAATCCAACTACTTAGTAGCAATTTGAACTATTTTGTTAAAAATTAATTTTTTAAATTGAAAATCCATCTCTTTAATTGAAAATTTGAATATTTGGTGGATAATTCAATTTTTTAAACTGCAATTTTAAAATTTCATTTTTTTTTGTTGAAGATACATCGTTTTTAGTATAAAATTCAATTCTGATATAAAAAAATACTTCTTTGTTGAAAATTCAACTGATTTGTAGACCAGTCACTTTTTTGGTTGGAAAATTAATCTTTTTTGGTAGAAATTTGATATTGTTCAGTTAAAAGTGTAACAGCTTGGTCAAACATTAATTTTTTTTGGTTAAAGGATTCAATTATTTAGTTCAAAATTCATCTTCTTAAGTTTCAATGAAACTAGGTCTTGTTTAAAATTACGAATTTGTTTGAAGTCGATCTTGTGTAAAAACTCAACTACTTGGTTTTAGACGCAAATGTTTGGTCTACAATTACTTGTCTGTTTATTCAAAATTGAACCTTTTTATGAACAATCATCTTTCCGGGTTTAAAAGTCAACTTTTTTCTCAAAAATTCGAATTTTTAGCTTGAAAACTCAACTCTTTCGTTGAAAATTTATTTCTCATGGTATAAAATTCATCTTTTGTGGTTCACAATTCAACTGCTTTCTTTTAAATACATTAATTTTCAACTTAAAATCTTAGGTGTTATGATTTGAATTGAATTTGGTAGATTAGTTTTATTTAAAAGAATTGATTCCCCTATTATCGTGAAAAATTACCTCATTTCCCCTGTTTTGAGAGCATTTTGGACTGTGAAGTCTTCTAAAACATTATGCTTGTATGTTTTCTGTTTTATTTTATGCATTTATCAAATAAAATCGAAGAAAAAATTTTGACCTAAACGGCGGCAGGGGATTTTCGTATTTTTTGTGGCGAATTGCGAACGGCCCCAAGGAAAACTGTAACATGAAATGTTACGAAATTATAAAATAAGAAGGGAGACCAAAAGATCAGTCCAGATGGAATTAAAAAAGAGAATGAACCTCCTCAATCTTCTCGTCACCCGAACTCAAAGGACTCAGAGACATCCGATCATCATCGAGAGGAGGTTGCTGAGATTCCTTTGGTAGGTCCTCATCATTATCATCGACTGCAGGACTATAACTTCCCAGCAACGCTTCATCCTCACTTGAACTTATAAGGCTCCCCAAGTCCTCATCGACCGGAAATGGATTGATATTATTTTCCCTAACTTTCCTCCTCTCCTTATTCTTTTCCATCATCTTTTCATGACACGCTTTGTAAATTTCAGCCGAAAGAAATGGACTTGGAGGTATCGAAAGCAACTCCTCCTCAGCCAGCGACTTCCTACAATTCAAATGAATTTAATTAAACACACTTTATTCGGGCCTGCTATAGAAGTTCAGTTTCTAAATTCCATCATAATTATTGGTCAATGCAAATCCTTGTGGAAACATATTTTATGACAAATTACAGGATTTTCATCAAGGCTTGTATAGAAAAAATTAAAAGTTACGGAAAAAATCTTTGAAAATTTACAACAAAGCGCCATTTTTTTGTAGTGTTTTGTAGATACTTACGAATTTCTGCAAAAATTTATGAATAAAGCACTTGATAAAATACAAAAATATACGTCCGGAAAAAAGAAGTAGTTCTTCACATTTTTTTCTTAGAAAATTACAAATTTCTACACCCAATTATGAATAGCTTCGATCTTCTAGAAAAAAAAAAAACATGAAACTACAATCCCATAATAAGGATTTAGTTTTAAATCATTTTAAATAAATTTTTTAAGAAAATTAGGAATTTGTTCAAAAAATGCCGAAAACGTATGATTTGCACAAGCAAGTTGTAATTTTCTTTATATTTCACCTTTAAAAAATACGAATTTCTACATGCAATTATACATAAATACAATTCTTTATGGAATAAACTGGAATGTTTACGACTCCAGAATGAAAGTTTGGTGATTCAAAATTTGAAGTTTTGCAGAAGCTATATTTGTGGTTTTCACATATTTTCTAAATAGATTTTTATAGAAAATTC
This sequence comes from Belonocnema kinseyi, assembly GCF_010883055.1. Taxonomy (NCBI): domain Eukaryota; kingdom Metazoa; phylum Arthropoda; class Insecta; order Hymenoptera; family Cynipidae; genus Belonocnema; species Belonocnema kinseyi. Next base: position 104,661,997 of record NC_046661.1, on the reverse strand, counting down.
AGAATTTCTACAAAAAAGAACGAAAATTTGCAAATTGCAAAAGCTACATTTGTCGATTTTTATCTTTTTTCTTATAAAATTACAAATTTCTGCAAAGAATTATGAATTAGTACTATTATTTAGAAGAAAAATACAAAAATCTATGATTACAAAATGAAAATTTAGTTTTTCATAACTTTCAAAACGTTTTTGTACGAAATTATGACTTTCGACAACATTGCATTGAAATAAAAAAATACGTCCCGAATATTTTTGAGTGTTAAACAAGAATAAAAATATTTTACGTGAAAAAACCTCCAAATCTCCTTAATTATTTTTTCTCTCGTCTATTTTTATTTATATATTTGTTTTAAATTGCAATAAAAACACATTGACAAAAATCTACCAACGTCCTTTTCTATGCAATAAAAACAAATTTTTTAACAAGTCCAGGCCTCGGACTCACTTTAGAGATAAAAAATATGTAGTGTAAATAGTATCACAACATTTTAAAATTAGTGTAAAAATAGTGTTATTTATTATTTATTAACTTTTTTATTTAAAAAATTCATTATTTGGCTCAATATTGAATTGTTTACTTTTAAATTAAATTATTCTGTTAATAATTCGTTTTTTTTTTTTAATTTCATCAATTCGGTTGAAATTCTTTTCTGTCTTAAGAAACCAATTTTTTTCTGCTTGAAAATTCAACTATTTTCTTGAACATTCATCCTTTTAGTTTGAAAATTTATATCTTTCTGTAGAAATTTCATATTTTTTTATTGAAAATGCAACTCAACTTTTTTGTTGAAAATTCACATTTGCGGGTTGAGAATTGGACGGTTTGGTAGAAAGTTCGTATATTCAGCTAGGAAATACAACAATTTGGTAGAAAACTTAACTGTCTGATTGCTAATTTATATATTTTGTAGAAAATTATTCCTTTTTGGAAAAAAATCAATTTTTTTAGTTAAACATGCGTAATTGTTTGGTTTTAAAATTAATCTTCTTTAGTTGAAGAGTCAAGTATTTCGTTAAAAATTCGTCTTTGCCGGTTAAATCCAACGGCTTTTTATTTTCAATTGAAACATTTATTTGGTGTAATATCAATTATTACATTTTTCGTTAAAAATTCATCTTTCTAGGTTGAAAGTTGAATTACTTTCATACAAGTTTTTTTTTTATTGAAAATTCCGAGATGAAATTTTGGTTTGTTCAGTATTAATTTTTTTAAACTGTAAATTGACTGTTTAGTAGAAAATGCGTCTGTTTGGCTTGAAAATGTAACAATTGAGAATAAAATCCAACTATTTGGTATGGAATTATACTGTTTTATAGAAAATTCGTTTCTGTTTTTCACTTCTAAATTATCAATCAAATTTGAACTAAAATGACATGTATTGTTTTCTTTGAAGATTCAACTATTTTGTTGTAAATTCACTCGTTTTGGTTCAATTCAAACCCTTTTTATTTAAAAAGAAAATTATGTTTTTGTTACAATATCAACTATTACATTTTTACATTCTCATCATTTATGATTGAAAAGTATTAGAATAAAATTGTCGGAAATTTGACATCACACTTTTTCAACGGATTTTCACGTTTCGAGAACCCCTGAATCCGAAAATCAGGTTTTCACGATGGCGTCTGTCTGTCTGTCCGGCCGGACGTCCGCCGTTAAACACGATAACTCTCGAAAAAATGAACGAATTAAATCCATCTTTGGTACGCCTTTTTTAGGTCCTAAAAGAAAGGACGAGTTCGTGAACTAGCCATTTTTGATAAAAATTCAAAAAGTGAGCGCATTTTGAAAATTTTTGAGACCACTTTTTTCTGATTTTGAAAATTCTATGTACGGATATTTATAATATTAAAAAGAACAAACAATTTATCCTCATGACTTCTTGTGATAAAAAGAAAATTCTCAGAGTTATAGCGTTTTCAAAATTTTTTAAATAAACCGAAAATCAAAATTTGAAGCCAAAAAACGCATGATATGAAAAAAAATCAAGAGAAAAAAAAACATTTCTTTTTGAAAGCCCTACAAGATCATCATAACAAATTTTTGTATTTTCTTCAAAAATCAAAAATTCAAATTTTTATTGCACAAAAAATAATGAAAAATAAAAAATTCCATTTTGTGGACAAACTATGTAGGATATGAATAAAGATGAATTAACAAAAATTTTTATCCCAAAAAAGATCTACGATTTCGTTGAGGATCACTTCTCGATAGGACGCGTACTTTTTGTTTTATTCGTGAAAAATAACGCTGAAAAAAAATAAAACAAACCAAAAATGTGTGGAAAAACGACAAAAGTTACGAGAAAAAAAATCCAACAAAACCTGTTTACAAATGTCTGTCTGAAATCGAGCGCGCAACGCGAGTTCACGATGAGAATGTGAACCACAAAGCGCGCGATGAGAACGTTCCCGCGAAGCGGGCAGATTTTTTGTTGAATATTCATATTTTTTGTTTGGAAAATCAAGTAAGGTAAACCAACCATTACTGGGACAACGTAAAAAGTATTTCCAATACTGGGAAAATAATGAATATCGTTGAGTATCTTTTATGTTTCAACATAAATTTTCAATTAAAAATGTTTTATTATTTTTGAAGTTCTTTTCAATTTGCTGCCACTATTTATTTTTGTCCTGACAAGTTATACATTTGGTAAAAAATATTCAAAAATATTGCTCAAAATGTTAGAATGAACTTCTGCAAAATTCGCCTTCTTTTTAATTTTAAAACTTTCCGCATAACTTTTACAGCATTGTATTATTAAAATTTCCTACAGTAAAAGAAAAAGTAATGCTTTTGCACATTTTTAATACGTTTAAGAATAAAATTCATAACTTTATTAGCGATTTTATTTGAAAACTTGATAATATTTTAATGTCCCGCATTTGGACATTTTTTTGTCGAAGTTACCTAAACCGGGACTATCTGTCGCTGACTGTCTCAATTTCGGACACTTGAACGTGAGTTGCGAAATTGCGTTTTCATTACTGAGACGGTCACTTTCGCCGTGTTTTTAATTAAATGTCGCAGTATTATTTTAGTGATATATTAAAAATATTGTTTATAAGATACAACTTAGGTAAGTGCTATAATATAGTATCGAAAAAATTTAAATTTTCAACAAAAATTAGTAAGTGTGCATTAAAATTAAATGTTATAGATTTATAGGAAATATTAATAAGATTAATATTATCTATTTACTTTTTAAGATAAATTAAGTAAATTAAGTTTTCTCTCGTCTTTTTGGTTCGATAACGCATCTTTTTAATTATAAATTTCATCTATCTTTAGCAAAAATACAACTGTGATTGAAAATTAATCTGTTTTTAACAAAACAGCTGCATTTTTCTCAAAGAAAACTGTAATTTATAATTAAAATGACAAATTTTCGACCCAAAAAGACGAACTTTCAACAAAATAGTTGAAATATTCTTGTAGATGGAAGTCAAAATTTCAGTCAATTACTGGTCAGTTTATTGAAATTATGTCTGAGAGATTCTCCGTACATATATGGTAGACGTTTCGACTTGTACTGTCCTCATCAGTATAAAATACTTCTTTCTACGAAATTTTGCACCTGTGTGATCATAATACGTACTTTGTAAACGTAAAGGCTTAAAAAAGGAGACATAGTGACAGTTCTTAAAAAATTATGTACGAAATAGTCAAAAAAGAATATTACAAATTGGAGTAGTAATACAAATAAATGAGTGTCGAGATAATTAAAATAGAAATCAAAATTATGTATATTCTATTATTATTACCTGAATGTTAAATTTAATTTGTTAGTTACTGAAATGACTCCGCCTGCTGGACGGACTTAAATAAAGATTGAGATTATTGTTGACATTGAAAAACAAACACTTATCACATGCCGTCCAGCAGACGGAATGATTACGGCAAGGAATTTAAGCTGCGTATAGACTGTAGGTTGATTCACATTGACTTGGTGGTTAATTATTATCTACTGCGCATGACACATTATGGAGCGCTAACGGTACAATAATGTAGAAGAGAAGGAAAAAAGAGAGAGAGAAGCAAGATAAAAGGATATTTATTTTAGATTATAATGAGAAATTGTAAAATTATAGTTTAAGAGAAAATTGTATATCATTGAATTGCATGAATAAGGCTATTGTAGGTTATGCTCATATTATCTATGCCTCTTCTAAAATTAACATTGTTCGTATTTTTAACAATATAAAATATTTCCATAAACATACTTTTGAAGTAGTATCCTTCTTTGGCTAAAATAATAAAGTTTTCAAAATCAAATGAGTGTTTGTTTAAAGTTGCATGTTTTGAAAGAGCAGTGTTAAGTCTTTTGTTATTGCAATCTCTCATGTGTTCCTTTAATCTTACATCGATGTACCCTTTGGTTTCGCCAATATAATGTCAAATTATGTCATGTTTTTTGTATAATTTTTGGAGAATTCTGGACATTTGTGGATTATAAGGTAAAACAATAGAACAATCTAAGTTCAAATCACTGTTTAGGTTGTCGTTAATATTCTGGCTAGACGTAAGAGTTTTACTAACTCTTTGTTCTATTAACTTGTTAACAAGTTTTTCAGGGAAACCATTAGTTTTAGGTGTGTGAGAAACAATTTCTGAATTTGTATGGTGGAAAGAGAAGTGAGAAAGTTTAATAGTTCTGTCGACTAAAATGTTGATAATACTAGTTTTATAAGGAGGATATGTGATAGAATGAAAATTTGTGTATCAGCCAGACCAAGTAGGTTTATGGAACCAGTTAGTGTAAATTTTACCATTAATATTGGAGATTTGTACATCTACGAAGGAAATACTTTTCTCATGCTCATATTCAATAGTGAATTCTAATCTGTAATGATAGTTATTAAACAATTCTTTAAATGTTTCAATTTGATTGTGGGGTAGACAAGAAAGAATATCGTCGACATATGTATAGAAAAAAAGTGGAGAAAAATTCTGGTTTTAAGAGAGAATATCTTGTTCTAAGGATTCCATTACTAAATCAGATACTGCGGCAGAGATGGGAGAACTCATAGGTACGCCATATGTCTGTTTATAGAATTTTCCTTAAAAAGTGCAATAAGAATTCTCCAAACAGAATGTTAACAATTGCATAAAAAAATCGTAAGGTAATTTAGTATGATGTTTGATTAAGTTCCATTTGTTTTTTACGGCATCAAGAACAAGATCGTGTGGAATGTTAGTGAAAAGTGATTTTACGTCAAGACTGAAAAATTCATATCCATTAGGATCTGTAAATTTATTAACCTTTTCCACAAAGTCGCAGCTATCTTTAACATGTCGAGAAGTATTACCTAAAACCGCTTTAATAGAATTTGCTAGGTATTTTAAGATGTAATATAAAGGCGATCCTATAAATGATATTACTGGACGTAATGGACAATCCGCTTTATGGATCTTTGGAAGTCCATAGTATTTCGGAGCAAAACCACCAGTAAATTTCAAGATTCTAACGGAGTCTATATTAAGTATACCAAGTAGGAAGGGCTTATCAATTATTTTGTTATGTTCCAATTGTATTTGGCTAGTAGGATCTCTATTGAGTAATTTATATGTAGATGTGTCATTCAACAGAGATAAAGATTTATTGGTATATTCTGCATTATCCAAAGAAAATTCTGCAATATCCATCTGCTGGACGGCATGTGATAAGTGTGTATTTTTCAATGTCAACAATAATCTCAATCTTTATTTAAGTCCGTCCAGCAGGCGGAGTCATTTCAGTAACTAACAAATTAAATTTAACATTCAGGTAATAATAATAATAGAATATACATAATTTTTATTTCTATTTTAATTATCACGACACGCATTTATTTGTATTACTACTCCAATTTGTAATTTTCTTTTTTGACTATTTCGTACATAATTTTTTAAGAACTTATGACTTCCATCTACAATAATATTATTACATCCTGGTCAACAACTTGACATCTTATATAAAATAGTTGAAATATTAATCAAAACAGATTTTTCAGTCAATACAATTTTCAATCAAATAATAAAATTTGTAACCAAAAAATAATTTAAATTGTTTCAACACATTCTTCAATTGATGTATTAACTTGAATTAAGATGAATTCTAATTCAAAATTTATTACCAAACAGTTTAATTTGCAAGTAAATCGACAATATTAAATTTTAATGCATACTTACTAATTTTATTAAAAATTTAATTTATGAGTTATTATTAAATTACTTACCTAAGCAGTTGGCAAAATTTGAGGTTGGAATTAGAGGTTTCAATAAACTAATTTAAACAGCTTTTTCATAATAAATAATTAAACGGTAATCACGATCCATTCTTGCTTTTTCATGTATTCCGTAATAAATTATAAGTAAATTGTGCAATTTTATTTTGATAAACCCTATTGGAATTTCCTTGTCCCAGTATTGGCTTCCTTGGTGTCCCACTTAAGAATATGTTCCAAAATTCGTGTCCCACTAATGGGCGATCTGACTAGCTTTAAAAATATCCATTTATATTAATTTACTAGAAAATTACTAATGTATTTTTTAAAATTTACGAAATTTAAATTAGACCAAAATCCAAATTAAAAATCCCATTTAACGTCCAATAATCAAATTGATGCAAAATCCTGTTAAACAACAACCACAACGTCAAACTATGTGGTCCAAAGGGGGAGGGTCGGTAAGGCCGGTTTTTGGCCTAATTTATTTTTGGACCAAAAAATCTGAAAAAATCATGGTAGTATCTTATAAGTATCCCG
>NC_046661.1:104648313-104655150 GCF_010883055.1 Belonocnema kinseyi | reverse complement strand
AAGATACTACCATGATTTTTTCAGATTTTTTGGTCCAAAAATAAATTAGGCCAAAAACCGGCCTTACCGACCCTCCCCCTTTGGTCGTTGGATTCTTGTTTTGTTTAACAGGATTTTGCATCAATGTATTTTTTGTTCTAAACGATCAAATAATGTTTTAGCCACTTATTATAACGGCTTTTTTTACCAAAAATTCCAATTCTCCACTTTAAACTTGTATTTATGTGGGTTAGTTTTTCCCAACTGTCCCATTAATGGTCAGTTTACCTAATTCGGTTGAAAGCTGAACTAATTTTTTAATTCATAAGAAACAGTAATTGAGATTGAGAAAATTTTCCGGTACGTTGCGATGAGCTGATAGTAAAGAAATAGTGGTATTAGTGGACAATTCGGAGAAAATAGTGTCTTTAGTATAATAGTTTTTCGAAAGGGTAGTCCCATCGTACAAAAAGTCTGACTAATAGTGTACAGACGCCATCCATATACCACGTGGACAGTTTAGAGATTGTGGGGGTATGGGGACAGACAGATTGATTTCAAATCGCAGATTTCAAATTATTTATGTCTTACGGTCCGATTGTAAATCAAAAATAAATTATGAGTCAAACAAAACATGTCCTTCAAAACTCAGATATTTATTTAATAGGAAAACTCCTTTTAATCTTCCTTACGCTTCGGTACACATGCGTACTTTTTTCAAAGGTTCTTAACCTAAGTTGTGATGGTTTTGACTCATAATTTATTTTTGATTTACGATTGGACCGTAAGATAAATAATTTGAAATCTACGATTTGAAATCAATAAATATCAACGGTCGAAGAAAGGATTGATTTGTTTCATCAAATCACTTTACGACAGAGAGATTATTGTAATTGTTAATATTGTAAAATTATTCCGTATTACTTGCCTATCATCCTCAGAATCACTTCCAAACTGTAAAAACGGAGGAGCCATTCCACCAGCCTTGTCCTTCAAAAGCATCGCAATTCTCGTATCCAAATCCAAGGTCTTTCGAGTCTCGACAGGCGAGTCCCTAGGTGTAGTTTTTGGCGTAAACTGAACTTCCTTCTCCTTCTTAGGCGTATAATGCTGAACTTTAGGAGTCGACGGTTTGTTCACATGCATAACACTTGGACTCTCTAAACTCGGAGGATGCTGTGCAGTCCAAACAGGAGGCGGATATCCCGGCGTGGCCGAGCTGGGATTCCACCACATATTGGAATTCTGAATCGGTAAACTCGGCGAGATACCTTGAGGTACACTTGGCAAAAAACTATTCGGCGGCGGATGATGATATCCACCATAAAAATAATCATAATTTGTCGCTGGCGTAGAATTCTGGGAGAAACTGCTAGAATAATTCAGTTCACTCGGCGTCGTTCCGTATCCTAAATCACTGCTAGTACTCCCGCTAGGAGTCGGATAGTCCCGGTACTTCACATACCTAGAATTGTCAATATAAACATCTCTAGGTTTCTCAACCACCGGAATTGGTTTCTTGGCCCTGAAATCTTCCCTCTCTTCAGGAACTGGAGGAATCTTCTCAACAACTGGCGCGGGTTTTTCCGGGTCAGGCTCTACCTTCACTTCTTTGACTTCCACCTTCTTCTCGACCTTTTTCTCGATTGTCATCTCGTCGTAGAGCTTCTTACACTCTTCCCCGAAGGCATCGAGAAAAACTCGCAGCACTTTTCCCATGACCGAGGTGTTGTTTAATTTCTCAACACAGGCTTTGGAAGCCTTCGTGCTCTCGAACACAACTCTCGCAATCCCCAGGTGTTTATTCGTCATTGGATGGTAGTAAATTGTTAGTTCTTCGATGGTGCCAAACTTGTGGACCATGTCTGATAAGAAAGTTCTGTCTATGTTGTCGTTTAGATGACAAAAGGTAACTTCAAGAGGAGGAGGTTCGCCGCAATAGTTTTGATCGATTTTGAATCTTGGAACTGGGAGGTCTAGTTGCTCAAGTCGAGTCCAAATCCTCGTTAATTGGGATCTCGGGTCTCGAGGTTGAACCAAGGGTTGTGTAGGATCCCCAGGCACGACTCCATCATATCTGTACAGTTTGGCGGCTCCTTTTACGAGGAAGGGGTCAACGAGTAATTTGTAATTTCGGGGCTTCGGCGCCGGTTGTGAGGGCGGAATTTCCTTCGGGGCATGTGGTACTTGCCCGTGGCTGTGCTTCGAGGACTGACTTGAGTTCTGCGACGAACTTTGTGAATTGCCATGGGAATGATGGGAATGATGGTGGTGGTGGTGATGGTGTGAATGCGATGAGTGCGAATGCCCGTGTCCATGTCCATGTCTCTCCATACCGTTCATTGCCTCCGAGCATCATCCATTCACGTCAAAATTAAAAATCGACTGTCCGAAAATGTATAAAAAAACTTACTTCTTATCTTCCAAAACTAGCAAACTCGTAATTAACTAGTATTGATGAAAATAGCATTGGATTTTCTGCCTCAGTAGGAAGATTCTGAAAAATAAAGTAAACACGGTTAAATAATCATAAAAATGTACACTTTTCTCTTTTAAAACAACTTATTATATTACAATTTTTAAATAGGGATGTCTATTGATTCTTAGGGAGCAAATTCCAAGCATTTCCAGACTTTTCTAGGTTTCCTTTTTTATTAATTAAATAGTGATTTTTTTGGAAAACGATTTCTATACTGTTGTATTTTATTAAACATTTCAGTAAAAAATATCAACCTTTTTAAAATATAAAAAATACTATTATTTTTATTTAAACTACTCTTTCTTTTACTGAGTTATTTTAGAATTTGATATTTTTTAAATTGTCACTTATGATGAACTTTAAAATATAATTTGAAATTCACTAACAAATTTTAGGTAATTAATTTTGAAATCTTTTGAAATAATTAAAATCTTTCGTAACCTTTTTAAATCGTAAAAAAATCTTTGGGGTCTTTGAAATCTGATATACAACGCCATTTGTAAAGAATTTAAAAAATCCTTGAAATCTTTATCAAATATTTGAAATCTTGGCAGAATCTTGAAAAATCCTTCAAATCTTTCTGAAATATGCGGTCTTTAGAAATCAATTTCAATGTTATGTACACACATTTAGGAAATTTTTTAAATCTTTGTAAAGTCTTTAAAATTCTTGAAATCACTTTTGAAATCTTTAAAATACTTTTAAACTTTGTGAAGTATTTTGAAACCCTTTGAAATATTTTTTACTCTTTGTGAAATTGTTTGAAATCGTTTAAAATCTGAAGTACGCAGTTCTGTACATCTTTCAAATCTTAGTAAAATCTATCAAATCCTTAAAATCTTTGTAAGACCTGTAAAATATTCATGAAATCTTTTATAAACTTCTAACATTTTTTGAAACTGTTCGAAATGTTTGTATCGCATTTTCAAACCGTTTGAAAAATTAAAAACGTTTCTAAGTTTTCGTTAAACCTTTTGAAATAGTTTGAAATATTTAAAAAACTTTGTGAAATCTTTTAAATCTGATGTACAAGCCTCGATATCATTTGAATCTTTGTAAAATCTTTAAAATCTGGGTGAGATTTTTAAAATATTTGTGAAATATTAAAAATTCTTTGAAATCCTTGTTATCATTTAAATCTTTTTGAAATCTGCTCAAATCTTTTGAAATCTTTGTGAAATCTAGTTAAAATCTTTTAAATCCCTTGCAATTTTTAAAATCTTCTCAAATATTTTTTAATCTTTGTGAAATATTTGAAATTCTTGAAATCCTTAAATTCTTTTGAAATCTTTTGATTCCTTGAAATATGATGTAAACCCCTTTGTGAAAATTTTTTAATCTTCTAAAATATTTTGAAAACTTTTGAAATTATTGAAAATCTTGGAATTTTTCAAAAAATTAACACCTTTGTGAAATGTTTAGAAGCCCCATATTTTGAAATCGTTGTAAAATTATTGAAATCGACTGGATTTTTTTTTATCTTTTGAAATTTTTCTGGACTCTCTGTCAAGTCCTTTAGAACCATTCGAAATCTATGAAATATTAACATCAACATTTTCAACTAATAATTTTTATTATTTTAATCATTTGTATCTTGTAGAATTTAAAAATACTAGAAGATTATAAGCAATACTAAAAGATTAACATATTAAAATTATTCTTCGAATTTCAATCAAATGTTTTATAACGTTCTCATGAAAAATTCAGAGCGATATTTCAGATTTTCAAGGTCACTAGACCCCTATTTTAATTATCACTTTAAAGCTGCTCAAAGACTCATTCAATACCTTTTTCAATTCTAAATACTTCAATGACTTCCTTTCGCTCTTTTTCACTTTAAAGTTCCTAAATTCACTACTCATTCATAAAACTATTTAAATCCTTTAACGTAAGATTGATGATAATTTTCAACTTCTGTAAACAAAGAAATTCAAAAGTTTTTTGAAAGTTTACATTTACTAGCCATCAGAGAATTATAAAAACTTTCTTAAGTAACAATGCAAGAACTGCAGAGAACTTTAGACCTACTAAAATCTCCAATCATGTGCTCAAAATCTGGAACGAAGTTACTTTACATTTGAATTGTTGCAAATTGTTCATTAATTTTAACCTGATTATCGTATAGTGGTAAACTGAAATGTTATAATTAGAAGTAAAATAGTTTTGAACTCACCTTTTAAACAATTTCGTATTGGAAACACATTTAAAGATGCTCTGCCTACACGAAAACACTCATTCAACGAAAAATAAACAAAATCAAGAACATTGAAAAATAGTCTTATGATCTCGAAAATTACACCAACTCTCGAAAATTCTCACGAATACAAAAATCTGGTTTCTTCAGGCTTAAAAATGCCCCTTAATCCCTTTTTTTGTTCTTTTAAAGCAGATTTTTGACAACTAGAACAAGAGATCGTAAAGTAGGAAAAAACATAACCTCAAAATATCATACATGAAGATTTGTTCTGTGGGCTATTTTCTCTAATAATCAACTTTAGGTGCCTGCTTCTTGCCAAATTCTTCCAATAAATGTTAATTTTGAGTCTTTTGTGTCCGAATTTGGTTGAATTTCGAAATTAGAAGCAGGAGAATTCTAAAATCAGACTGCGTTCACGTATCGTAGTTTTGTAATTACAAATTTGCTTATCTCTTGATGATTCCCCCGGTTGCTGGTGATTTTCTCCACTTCAAGGAACCGCGTATCCAGTGTCCCGGGTTTTCCACCCTTTTTTATCACCTCTAATCACGAAAAGTATGGTTTAATCGCAGCTGCCCTTTACACATACGCCAGGCCAAAAGCACCTCAAACTCGAATCGTCCACAAACGCGCTGCGGTCAGGAACCATTGAATTTTTCCAGGATCAACATTTAAAAACAATACTTCCTCCTCCATAAATCACCCGAAAATACTTTTTTTATCGTCCTATTTGCACATTATTAAACTGTAAGACTATTTTCAGAAATTTAATTTTCTCGAAAAAGTAAGTACTTTCCGAACTTTTGGATGACGCCATCCTTGTCTGTTTAATGGTAAGGGCTTTTACAGTTTATTGAATAAAGGGAGAAGGTCGACCCCTAACCTACAAAATACCCGTTTTCGTGATTTTAGATAAAGAAATATTCTATGTCTAAACCAAAAAACAGTTTAATAAAAGCGTCAGAAAACGTTGAAGACTGAATATTTTCCGGTCTTTTTTTTTGCAGGCATAGATTCCGGTTCTACGATTTCAAAAATACCTGGTATTTCTGTATTGTGAGGACATGGTTCACGATTTTGCCGAAAAATTGACATATTTTTATTGCTTTTAATGCTTGTAATTATGTCATTAGTCATTTATAATTACCCGAGAAAAACTCGATCATGCCTGAATTTGAGTGTAGATAGAACCATTGTTTATTGGTTGTTTGTTGTTTCTAGCGGAATTTTCTGGTCCGTTGACTAATCAGAGGGAAGCGTTCAGGAGAATACTTCACGTCGTCTGCAGTTTTTTTGCTCAAATTGCGCAAAAAGGGCGAGCGATTTAAATTCTAGAAAAGAACTTTTTTTGGATGCTTCAAAAATAATAGAAATTAAAATATTAAAATGATTAAAATTTCACCAATAATGAATAGTATGATGTTATACTCGAAAATTATGAGCACAATATATGGATTTTTTATATTGTTCAAATTAATTTTTTCAAAAGCCAAAAGAAAATCAATTTCTCAACTTATGATTCTCGAAAAAAAATATAACTCAAACATTTTGCTGTTGATAAAAATTTTTTTCTCAGAAATACTCGCCTTTTGTTAGCAAAAATAAAATAGATAATTATGCACAGAGATCATGTACAGAATAGATCATGCTGTTATGTTTCAGATTGGGCGGGGGAATCCAAGATGGCTGCAAGCCGAGGGCCAAACAAAATAATTACGATAATATTATTAATAAGGTATTATAATGATAATTATTAAAAATTAATAAGGGTACCTTTTCACGGAGACCTGTTTTGAATTAATCGTTGAATTAATTTGACACATCGAGTTCGTATCTAGGTTACCAACCAATCAAATTTGCCATAAACCAACAAAGTAACTAGAAATGATTCCTATAAAAAATATTAATTCCAGGATTCATTCAAAACTCCGTGAAAGGTACCCTTAATACATATCAGTGCTTAATACCCATTGCATTGGATGGAACTTTATTTTTCTATCAAATTGGAAAAAATATTTTGCTATCATAAGTGAATTTAGAATTAAAATATCATTTTTATAGGGTTGTAAAGTTTCCTGGTTTCATGTAACTTTGGACACATTTCAAAGCTTCAAAAATTTGAAATATTAAGGCGGGAAAATTAAAAATATTGAATCAATGCTGTTAAATATTAAATTTAAAG
>NC_046661.1:104642508-104648213 GCF_010883055.1 Belonocnema kinseyi | reverse complement strand
TTTTGGTTCAGAATAAATATAATAAAAATATTTTTTAATTACAATATCAACTATTGATTTTTTTAAGAATTCATTTTTTTTTTTTGAAAATGTATCCCTCTGATTCATGATGTAGCAATTTAATTTAATATAACCTTTTTTATTTATTAAAAAATACTGAAATGTTGAAAATTCATATTCTTGGGTAAAAAATATGACAATTTTGATTCAACTTCTTTTTGGCTTGCCAATTTTACAATTTGGTTGAAAATTCATCTGGTTTCGTAAAAATTTCATCCTTTTTTTGTGAAAAATGCAAACTGTTTGGTTCCCTCGAAATTTGAATCATTATATAAAAGTTTTACTAATATTAGTTTCTGTCTACATTTGAGCTGCAAATTAGCTATTTTTTAATCATTCATCATTTTTGATAAAAAATTAGTTATTTTGTTTGAAAATTCCCAAGAAAATTCACCTCTTTTCGTAAAAGTACATTTTTGCAGTTAAAAATGCAACTCTTTTGTTTTCTATAAATTAAAAGAGTAAATTTAGTATTGATATGAATTAGTCATTGAATTATTGCTATGAATCTTCTATTTTAAATAATTAATCAGTAATACTTGCTAATTTAGTAGTGAAATTATTTGCTTCATAGCTATCAATTCAGTCTCTGATTGAAATTGGTAAAACTTTTAACTGATTCAAATTTACGGATTAAAATATTATCGGTTGAGGCTTCAACTATTTTCTTGAAAATTTTTTTTCTTTCGTTTAATTAAATTGTTTTAACTTAGAATAAAAATCGCTTTTCGCTTAAATATAAATTATTACATTTTTCGTTGAGAATTGTTTTGTTAGCACTGCTTTGTTAGAGATCAATTTTTTGTTACGAAGATTCGTAATCTTGGTTTAAAATCGATCTCTTCGGTTGAAAATGTAATGCTTTCATTAAACTATTTTTTGAAAATTCATTTTTTTCTAGAAAAGTTATGTTTCGGGTTGAAAATTTAAATATTTGCATAAACATACATTTATTTTGTTGAAAAAATAATATTTTTGCTTGAAATTTTAGGCATTTAAAAGCTATTTTATTAAATAATAAATCGAAATTAACTATTTTACTTTTGTTTACAAATTCATCTTTTTTGTTTGAGAAATTAAGTAATTTGTTCAAATTTTTATTTTTTGTTGAATTCGACGCGCTTAAATTCAAAATACTTTTTGATGAAATATGAACTCTTTCACTGAAAATTTATCTACATATTTTGGTGAAAACTCGTTTTTTTTAAATAATTAAATTAACTATAATTTGAAAATTAATTTGTTGATTGAATATTTAATTATATCTTTTTTTTTCAAGTATCTTTTTACTTTAAAATTCATTTATTACATTGAAAATACAACTATCATGTTAAAAAATGTTTTTTGTTTCGATCAAAATTCATTTTTTCATTAAAAATTGAAATCTTTCGTTGAAAATAGAATTCTTCATCTGAAAATGTAATTTTTTCAATATCGTTGACTTTTCTATTTTAAAAATTCATTTCTTCCCGTCTAAAAATTCATTTTTCTTATGAAAATTAATTCCTTTAATTTTTGGACCAAAATTGATCTTTATTCATTGAAAATTCAATTTTCTCGGAACTTCTACTAATTTGGTCCTCGACGTGCAGACATCTTGCTGACTGACGTCAAAAGGAGAAATACATTTGAACTCCGTAGTCACGCATGCGCTTGAGAACATTTCTGCTAGCAAGTGTTTTAGAAGTGAAAAAATCTTGACTTTTCTCGGAGATTTAGAGTTTTCACTTGTCGGGTGCCTTTTGTGCAAAAAAATTGAAAAAGCCCTTTCCAGGTAAAATGTCACTTATCCAGAATTTTGTCAGCCGATTTGTGCCAGTTGTGAAAGCTGACGACGAAGAGGAAATCGTCGATCCCCAGAAAGTCCTTCGTGTAAGTTTTTAAGCAAAATATTACATAACTTAAAAAAATCGTGTTAAACGTAAATTTAGATGTTAAATTATTAGGGTCAATGGTTTACATTGTGCTAATAAATGCTTTTCTTTGGAAGCGATGTCTATCATCCATAAAAATTTCATAGAGTATCGCCTAAAAAAAATTATTAACGCTGAAATGAATCAAAAAGGACCTGAAAGTAATTTATTTTCAATTATGAATAATTTTTTTATCTAATTTTGGTTACATTTTTCGAGTTTTAGTCAGGGTTTCGGAATTAAAAAAGCAAAATCGTTTGGAGCATATAGCTTGAATTTAGAGGTTAGGTATGTAGAATTTTGTAAGGACGAAGTGGAAATTTTGAATAGATTTCAAAGTATGAATTCCGATGGAACAATTTTCAATTCAGCTTCTAAAAAGTATATTTTTGTATTACAAGGAATCTTGTTATATGCAGCAATTACAGCGCGACAGGAGCTCAAGAAAGGGAAAATAGGATGAATTTTTCAAGAAAATAGGACAGAATAGACGAATGATTAAACATTTATTTTTAAATGATCTTAAATGGGTTTTAATGATTTATCCCGCTAAAGAATTTTTTTATTTTATATACTTAGCTAAATAAATCATTTTTATGTGTTTAAAATCGTTCTCTTTAAGAAATTCCATCATTAATTATTAAATAGTGATACTTACGCAAGTATAATTAATATTAAAGGTACTTCTTTGCCTGATTTGTTGTAATTAAAGCTTTGAATGTAAACTTGAAACTAAACTGATCAATTATTTTAAACTCAAATAAAAAAAGGTTTAAATTTGAGCTCCTGAAATATTTTTTATTTCAGAAATATTTCATTTTTATAGGTTCCGAAAAAATTATTTTAGCTTTCAAGCTTTATTTATATTCTAAATAGTTCAGTTCAAAATTAATGAAATAAAAATTGGTTAATTTTTTATTGGTAAAATAAAAAAAAACTTTCAGACTGCTTAACTCTCCTATACAGATTTAAAATTTAAGTGGCTCAATTTTGCATTTTTTAAACTTGTACTATTCCATTCTTCAATATTTAACTTCGTATATTTTAATTAAACAGTGTTCACCTTCTAATGCTTCTTTTTAAAATTACCATATATTTTTTAACTGTTCCAATTTTATCATGTAATAGTATTATATTATTTTATTATACTTATACTTGAGTTTACGATATATCTTTCTATTTTGTACTTTATTTATTCAAGTGATTCGATATTATACAGATGCATTTTATTATTTTTTATTATGTGATATTATGGATGTAACAATTTAATTTTAATTATAAAAGAAATGAGTAATATTTTGACATTAAATTTTTAAATGGTAAATTAATGAATAATTTTAATAGATCATTCTGTAAGTTAAAAAAATAAGCCTTTACTACATGCGGCGGCATTTTCTCTTTTTGAATAGAATAGTTTTGTAGATGTTAAAACGCACAGTTTCTTTTAGTTTTTACATGGATTAACTTCATAGATTTTGTCGCATAATTTGATTATTGAATTTTTAAATATCGTAGGGTTAAAAAGAAAGACGGAAAATGAAGAATTTGACAAAAGGGTTAACGACGGTAATTGGAAAAGACTGTAATCCCTTGATATTAGAGTCCATTCATAAATTACGTAACTGCTTTGAATCCATGTATCTAAAATTATAGTTTAAAACGTTTAAGTTTAGTAATTTTACAAGAAAATATCTTAATAGTTTTATAAAGTCTTCAAATCGGTATAAGTAAATTAATTTTTTTCCTTCATTTTGTTCAAAAATATCCATAAAAACGAGGTGTTTTTCTCAAATTTCGAAATTAAATATCGGGTTAAGCTAAGATTTTTTAAAAAATCCAAAGGATTTTCAAATATTTTAAAGGATTTTGGAGAAAGTTAAATGGTTTTTACGGGTTTTTATAAAATTTTAAAGAATTTTAGTAAATTTAAAGAATTTTAGAAGGATATTAATAAGGTATTTTTTGAATTTTCAAAAATCTTAAAAGATATTATAGAACTTAAAATGTTTCCCTCATTACAAGGAATATCATGAGATTTTAATACTTTGACTTTAAATATATTTTAATACTTTTGACTTTAAATATTTGAAGGGATTTTATAAAATTTTTGTGAAATTTCAAATAATGTTCTCACAAAAATTGAGGAATGTCCAAAGATTTGAACAGATTTTTAAATATTTCAAGTATTTTAAAGTATGTAAAATATTTTACAGGTCTTTAAGAAAATATCCATGATTAAGATTAATATCTTTAGATTGAAACAAATTTGAAAAATTGTAGACTGAATCAAAATATACCAAAGAATTTCAATACATTTCGAGAAATTTCGAAGAATTTTTAAGTATTAAAAAAATTCAAAATTTCCAGGGATTTCAAAGGATTGTAAATTTTAGGATATTTTAAAGGATTCCAAAGAAGTTTCAAGGCACTAAAAAAATTTCAACAAATTTCAAAGAATATCATCAGATTTCATGGTAATTTACTGTATTCAAAGGGATTTTCTAATATTTTAGTGAATTAAAATAATTTGATTATGAGGATTTACTCACAAATATCGAGATTTAAAAAAATTGGAAAGGTTTTAGAATATTTTCAAATATTCCATGGAATTTCAATAGATTTCTAGAATTTCAAGAGATTCCAAAAGACTCTCAAGATTTTAGGATATGTTAAAAGATTCTAATGCCTTTTCAAGACGTTTCGAAAATTTTAAGGGTTTAAAAAAAAATATTCAAGTAATTCCCAAGGATATCAATTATTTCAAGGAATTTACACAAATTTTATTCGGGCTTAAAGAACTTTCTTAAATTTTGGACGATTTGGAAATATTTTATGGGACGTATACGGTTTTAGGATATTATAAAAGACTAAAAGGATTTTTAAGGAATTTTAACGGATTTTGTTAAATTTCTGAGGATTTCATTATTAATATATTTTAAAGGCTCTCCAGAAGCTGTTTTAATTAATTTTTTTCTTAAGGGATTTCATAGGACGTGAAATATTGCAAGGAATTTCTAGGAATTTCAAGTAATATCAGATTTCCAAATATGTTAGAGAATTTAAAAGATTTTAGAGTATTTAAAAAAAAACCAAGTCTTTACAAAATTGAAGAAAATGTATTACGTTATTTATAAAAGGCTCCTTATGTATTAATCAATTACTTTGAATTTAATAATGAGACAACTATAATATTGCGCTTTGTCCTAGAAATTTATGTAAATGTGTAAACTTTAAAATACACGTCACAGTTAAATAAGTAAAACAATAATAATTAATGTCTTTAATTCATATAATTAATATAGTTAATTAAATTAAGAAAAATAGCGAATTATTTAAATACTGGATTGTCGCTTATTTTTGGGAATCAGTGTTATTACGAGGGTAGTTCAATAAGTCCTTAGAATGAAGTATAAAAACAATTTTTTTTGGGTAAATTTTTTTTAATTTTTCAACATAATCTCCTTGGAGCTCTATACACTTGGTCAATCGCTTTTCAAGTTTTTTTAATCCTTCAGAAAAGTGCATTTTCGGAAGTTCCTCAAAATAAGCACTTACAGAGGCAATGACGTCTTCGTTGTCTGGAAGTCTCTGTCCACCGAGCCATTTTTTCAAATTTGGAAATAAGAAAAGGTCACTGGGGGCTAAATCTGGTGAATACGGTGGGTTTTCGACCAATTCGAATTTTAGTTCTTCAATTTTAGCCATTGAAACGAAGCATGTGTGAACTCGGGC
>NC_046661.1:104622412-104642408 GCF_010883055.1 Belonocnema kinseyi | reverse complement strand
TGAAAATGTTTGATTACCGCTCTGAACTCGTTTTTTTTTTTTCATTTTTCTTAACGAACAATTTTTTTTTCAATTGGTTATAAAAACACGTAAACTCAGAAGGTGTGGACTGTGACTGCACCATATATCTAGCCGGGAGTGGTGCTGACTGAAAACAGATGATTTGGCGCGATTCGCGCGCCATCTGTTGGTCATTCTAAGGACTTATTGAACTACCCTCGTATACAGAAAAATGTATGTCGATTTACGAATATTTCATTTCTTCAACTGAAAATAGCTTCATAATTTCGGATTTATTCTCAATTTCTTATATAAATTGTTATCAGCTTTAGTATAGATTGTAGAAAAATGACAGAAATGTCTTTTTGCTAAAAGAGACAAGTCTTCTTCAATGTGTTTAAAATTGTTCACAGGAGACCTGTGCACAGGAGAAGAAATGCATCTCTCTTCAGGATAAATTGAACACATGCACTGACCGGGTAAATTCTCGCAGCAAGACAGAAGAAACTTGTATGGAGGAGTTGGTCGATTACGTCTCATGTGTAGATCACTGTGTGTCCAAAACTCTATTTAGCAAACTAAAATAGTTCAATCACTACTTCTGCTTCTTGTCACCCAAATAAACTTAGTTATATCTACCGTACACCAATGATCGAATGTTGAAGTTAAATAAAATTGAAGTAAAGAGTTCCAAAAGGTTCGATCATTTGAATTTCATCACGCCGTTAATAGAGAATGTTAAAAAATAACGCAAAAACTGATCTGAAAGTTACCTTACCATACGTCCAAGCTATTTCTGAAAGATAAAGGAGATCCTTAAAAAAAGTTAACATAAACGTTTATTTTAAAAATAACGAAACTTTTCACAAATTTGTAATTAACCAATGCACTTGTTATAATAAACACTACGTAGATGAACCTGGCAAGAGAATGAAAAGTAGAATTTATGGACATAAAAAATGGTAAAATTGGTAATTTAAGCACAGGTTAGTTACAACGTCCATTGAAACTTATTCATGTTTTTGATAATATTACAATTTTGGCGACTTTTAACAAATTTTTGAATTTAAGTTTTGATAAAATACCACATTGTTTTTTGAATCACGTATCTTCAATTTAGGTTTTATTTTTGCAAAGCCCCTTTCCTTTTCAGGACATAAATTATGCGACCTTTGCATTCACAAATTTTGTTTTGATTAAATTATAGATATGTGAATATATATTTTTGAGAAAGATCCACGTGTTGGTCGAAATTTTGTGGTGTAAAACAAAATATGTGTATTTTTTTTACATATTTTTTGTTATCCTTTTATTTTTTCATTATCATTGACCGTAAGACCGAATATATTTACTGGAATACGTACTGTACGTATTTACTCGAAAATAATCTGAACCTTTTTTTTTAGTTTTTCAGAGCAGTGACTATTTTGAGTTTATAAACTCAGGGTACGGCTTATATGCCAGTAAATATGATATTGAAAAATTGTTTAAACAATTTTTAAGCAAATTTGGTATTTTACAGGGTTTTACGAACTTTTAGAAAACAATGAAGTCATTTTAAAAGATATTTAGGGCTTGTAAAAGTTAAGAGGAAATTTTAAAATAGGTGAGAAATTTTTGGACATTTCTTAGTTTTAAAATATGTTAAATCTCTTCAAAACTTCTAAAATCCCTCATATATTTTTAATTGACCCGAATTATTCCTAAAATTTGGAAAAATCTTTTAAAATAAAAAAATTGTCTTAACATTTCCAGATTATTTTTTTACAATTTTGTAAATCATTTGAAATTTTTCCAGGAATCTTAAAAAGTTTTATTTTATGCGTTCAAACCATTCTAAATTCTTAGAAACCTTCTAAATTTGTTATGCGAATTCTTCGAAAATCTACATTTTGTTTTAAATTGCTTGAAAGCTTTGTAAGTAACAAATTATTCTGGTATCTTTTCAAAACTTTTAAATATATTTTTAACTTACTGAAATTCTTTGTAATTTTTGTACACTTAGCCAGTTTCGCTGAAAAATTTACGTTCGTTTTCGAAATTTTAGGAAATATTATAAATGCTTTGAAATCCTTTTCTCTTTTCTCTTAAAATTGATTTTTCAAAATAGGTAATCGTTTGAAATCTTTCCAGGAATTGAAAGAAGTTTTTTTTTTTGTTCTCTTGAACAATTTCAAAATTCTTGAAAAGCATCCTTTTTAAAAATGTTCTAAAATCTACATTTAAAAAATATTTGAAATCTCAAGATTTAAATTATTTTTGAATCTTTTAAAAACTTCTGAAACTTTGAAATATCTTTTCATATAATTCAAGGGTTTTCTAAACAACATTTAAACTCTGCAAAATTAAAAACTAGCTGTGAATTCGATCTCAAATATTGCCACTTTGTATTTATAATTGTATGGTGTTCATTTCAGGATTACTTTGCTTCCCGTTAGATAATTTATTTGCTTCCTCACAGAGAAATAGAAGAAGCATTACTGATTTTTTTAACGATATAGACAAACTTTTAATTTCTTCATTTTGATCAATTTAAAAATAGATATTTACAAAAAACACAAAAAAATAAATGCAACGACAAATCAAACAAATGAAATTTTGTATTTAAAATGGTAATTTTTCGAGCTGGAAAAAAGAATAATAAAGTCATCAACTTCTAATTATGTCAATGAAAACGTTTTTCTGTTTAAAAGAGATTTTTCAAATATTATGCATTATCATAGCTTCCTTACTCTTTACTAAAATGAATTAATATTGTAAGGGGTCATTCGAGTTGTCTTAAAACTGAGGACAATTTAATTAAATGAATAACAAAATTTTCGAAATTGATACTTAAACTCTTCGACATTCTTTATTGACATATTTTTAAATCTTCAAAACGATTAATCTTTCAAAATAAAAACTAAATCAGTTCAAGTTTTTTTCGAATATTACCGGTGATTTTTTTGCTTACCAAGGCCGACAATTTTTTTATCGATACTAAATTAAGAATATTCAGTAAATTAAGATATTCTAATTTTTCATCCATAATTTCATTTCTCTCGTCTCTGTGAATGTGTCAAAAAGTTTACAAATTATATTTTTATACCAAAATGTAAGAGCATAATTATTTCTCAATATTAAATAAAAACATCTACAATTAAACATTTCTTGTTATTAATGATGTTTAGAAAAATTTAGAAATAAATTTGAGCGTGAAATTAAAATGCTTTATTTTGAAGTTTTGTTTGCCTTAGTGCATTTTGGAATCCCGGAAATTACATTAAATTAATTTTTTTACTGTAAGTTTTACAAATTTGCAGAAGAAAAATATATCAAATCATTTTTAATATAAAAAAGATCAAATCACCTGGAGTATCACAAATATCGTATCACATGATATAATGCAATTTAAAATGAATTCGATTTAAACTTTTTTTTTTTAATTTCAAGTTCAATCTTTAACTTTTCAATTATTAAATCATTAATTTTACAATGCTTGATCTGACCATCTTTTACTTCACAAATTCGAAGAATTAAGCATTTAAAAATTAAAAGATTTGGAATTGGAAAATGTTGGATACAAAGCGTTTTATGTGAATCGACTGGAAATATAACTTAATGCACGATTCGAATGTTCGAGTGTTCATAATTGAGCAATAATTTATTTTACAATACGATTCTGAATCTAATTAAAATTAAACAATTTAAATATTATAACGTTAAAAATTCCATTGTTTCAATTCCAAAGCCTAAATAGCTAAACAAATTTAAACGTCGGATTGAAACTTTATAAACTATTTTCAATTTTACAATCATTTCTAATTAAATGCTTTTATTCAATTTCAAAATATATTTAAATATTGTTTTTAATCTAAGATATTCCATTTTTAAGTCATTGGTTAGAAATTCTTATTTTTTGTTAGAAAATTAATCTTCTTGGTTGAAAACTCGTTCTCTTGGTTTCAAAATGTATCTCTTTTGGTAGAAATGTCCTTTTTTGATTGAAATATCAACTATTACATTGTTTCTGCCTTGCATCTTTAAAACTTATGAGTGCTGCATTTAAACTTTGACGTTACAATTTCAATTGCAACAATAAAAAAAAATTATTTGTGACAGTGTTAAATTGGAAGAGGGACATTTTTCGTTTTTATGATTTTTATTGGCTTGGAAGAAAGGAAATTTTGGTTTTAATTTTTCTTGACTTAAAAGAGGAATAATATCTTTTTTATTTTCCAAATTTTCATAGAGTTGGAAGGAAGAAAATGTTCGTTTTCTATTTTTTCGAAATTGGAAGAGGCACTTCCTTTTTTTTAAACATTTTTTTTATAGTTGGAGGGATGAAGTTTTTAATTATTGTTTTCTGGATTGGCAGAGGTCATTTTTTTCTTTTCAACATTTCTATTGTGATCAAAGGAAAAAAATTTATTTTCCATTTTTTCTACATTGAAAGAGGGTAACTTTTTTAAAAACATTTGTATTGAGTTGGAGGCGAGGAAATTTTGGTTTTAATTTTTGTATGGGTTGAAAGAGGAACATTTCTGTATTTTTAAGAATTTTATAGATTGGGAGATTTTCGTCTTCAAGTTTTTCTAAATTAGAAGAGACATTTTTTGCTTGAATATTTTTCATGGAATTGAACGGGAGGCAATGTTAATTTCTTAATTATACTTCTGAATTGGAAGAGAACAATTTTTTCTTTTAAAAGTTTTTTATATGTTTAGGGAAAATATTAATTAATTTTTTTTTATTGGAATAGGGCAATTTTTATAAACCCGGTTTCATTGAGGAAGAAGAGGAAATTTTGATTTTCAAAATTTTCTAATTTGACAAAAGCACCTTTTTATGATTTCCTTCGAAGGGAGGAAATTTTGGTTTTCTACTTTTTCGAAATTGGAAGAGGGACTTCATTTTTTTTAGTTGGGAGGACGAAAATTTTAGTTATCAATTGTTTTTCCTGAATTGGAAAAGGAACATTTATTTATTATTTAAGAATTTTATAGATTACAAAGGAGATTTTCGTTTTCACTATTTTTTAAATTATAGGGGGGGGGGCATTTAAAAAAAAACATTTTTAATATGATTAGGGGAAATTTTTTAATTGTTGTTATTGGAAGAGTATAATTTTTATAAAACCGTTATTATTGAGTTGGAGAAGAGGAAATTTTGATTTTCATGTTTCTCTAAATTAGAAAAAGGACGTTTTTCATGATTTTCAGCGATTTGAAAGAGAGGACATTTTTGCTTTAATTTTTTCTGCATTAGACGATGAACATTTCGTTACTTTTAATATTTTCATAGAATTGGAAGAAAAGAAATTTTGTTTTATATTTTTCTCAATTAAACGAGGCACTTCTTTTGTTTTAAACATTTTTTTCGAAATGAAGAAAGGAAATTTTAGTTATTGCCTTTCTCAATTGAAAGAGACCAATTTTTCTATTTTATAATTTATTGAGGGACGCGGGCAACTTAGGTATTTTTAACCAGCATATGAAAGGGGAGAAGTTTTTATTTTCAATTTTACATTGAATTGTTGGAAGGACATGTTTCACTGATCAAATTTTTCAAAATGTGATTTAAAATGCAGGACTAGTTTCAATTTTGAGCATTAAAAGTGAGCACATGAATTTATATTTTTTAACCAGAAATTTTTAAACTGTTCAGTTCATAAAAGTTTAAAATGAGAAAATTTGCAGTTTAATAGCATTTAATTCAATTTTTTTAAATTGAAAAGTGTTGAAATCCGCTATTTCATGTGTGTAAATTATTGAATGTTTAAAATGAAAATTGGCTAAACCTCAATTTGCAAAGCCTTCCATTGAAAAGTTCCAATTTGAGTGGTATAATTTGCAGTTTTTCAATTTCTTATTATAATTTTTAAATTTCCACGACCGTTACAAATGTTTAGAACCGGGAATTTACCAGAAATTTTCTTCTTATATTACCATGGTCACCCTGAAAAATAATGGAGGGTCATTTAAAAAAAAACCCCCAATCGTTTAGTAACTTCATACAATTTATATATAATTAATATATAAAGACATAAAATACCAAATATCGATATACATTTTAATTCCACAGATCAACTTCACTTTGGAATGATAGGATTCGCTGTATAAACTTTGATTAATTTACTCCAGTCTTAGAATCATTCAGCACCCACCTGAAGAACGTCAAAACATACCCCGCAGACTCTCACTGGTTTATTCAGTCCAAATTTCAAAATAGGAACGTCCTGGCCCGAACATTTGCTGCACAAGATCCTGCCACAATGTCGGCTAAAAGGAATTAAATATATTAATTAAAACACGGTCAGGGCATTATTGAAATCAAAAGAATTTCATTCTCTGAGTTTCAAGCGTGACGGGAAAACCCTGGGAACTGTGATTGAGGAACAGGAATTTTTTTCTTCCATCTAAAAATCTGCTTTAGCTTCTTTTTATTGTTTAGTAGAATATTAGAGAAAATAAAATCTTATGTTTTCTAAAAATTTGAATAAAATCTAATATAATAAACATTTTACGAAATTGCTACATAAAAGTTAGAAAAATTCTCATATTTCGAAAAATCAAAATCAAATAAATCGGCAGATAAAAATATTTAAAGATTTTAAACATTTTTGTTTCATCTTTAAGTAGGCTGTACACGAGCAAAAACTTTTACAATAATAGTAGTGATAAGTTGGTGCTATCTTATAGAAAATTAGCTTTAAAATGATTTAAAGGACACACCAAAAACTTATTATTACATTATTTTTTATTTAAATTTTAAGAAAACGTTTAAATTTTCACTACTCCTGCAATATCTTATTTAAAAATTGATAAAATAACTTCATCTTGGCTCATTTTATAGATCATTTCGATCGCTCTCAACCGATTTAAGATAAAAAAATATTAACTCTGATATAATTAACATTAAAAGAACTTAAGCAATCATAGATAAACAAGTGTTGTCTTTCAATACATTAAAACAGAGAGCCCAAGGACTTCTCAATTTTATTTTTTTTTATTCCATTGAATTCTTTAGAACGCACCCTCAATTTCTTAAAATTCAATGGAATATTTTGGATTCTTTTTTTTTAACTCATTTGAATTTATTTGGAATGCATCCCGAATTTGTATTAATTTATCCGCAATTCTTTTTAACTGTTTTGAATTGTTTGAAATTCTCTGGACTTTTATTAATTCTTGCTGCAATTTTTTTAATTCACTTAAATTCTTCTAAATTGAATTAATTGTACTCAATTGAAACGATTAAAACAATTTATTTACAGTTTTTTTTTTGTTTAATTCACTCTGAAGTCTTTTAAATTCGTTGCATTTTTCAAAATTCAGTCAAATTTTACTGGAATTAGTGGGATATTTTGGATTTATATATATTCTTTCAATTCCCTTAATTTTTTAATTTACCATGAATTTTTATTAATTACATCACCTTCTCAAATCCTTTAAATTCATCTAAATTCATGGCTTATTATTTTTTTGTATTTATTTTGAATTCGTTACGTTTTAGCTGAAATTCTTATAAATTCTATCGAATTCTTTTATTTTCAAAACAAAATTCATCACTTTTGGTAACTTTTTTTAAGTAAAGTAGACTGTGTTAGTCCTGGCAATGTAATTTTGATTGATATTTATAACTTCAGTCTGTGATTAGTACCTTGAAAAAGTGTAATTAATTTGGATTCAATCTATAGACGCCTTGAGTTTACGCTTTAACAAAATATGTTCGAAAAAAATTCTAATTTTTGTAATTCTGATATTTTCGTGGATGCAACATTTTTTTATATTTCTGGAAACCTTGAACGACCCCATACTTAAAAAAATATTTATTTCCTGTTCCGTCAGAGATTATTAATATTTAGAAGATCCCTGTTTGTATAAAATAATTTTAAACCTACAGAAATGTAACAAGAATTTTTCCAACTATCTAGAACGTTTCTACTGATAAAACTACGCTATAAAATGTTTCTATTAGTCTACAAAATCATAAATGTAAATACAGTGCATTTTTTTTTAAACTGAAAATTTTATTTTTTAAATTATGCCTTTTCATTTGAATTTAAACATCATTTTTAACAAGGTAAAAAGGTACTAGATACCTGAAAAAATGTCTACATTTCTATAAGTTTTAAAATTACTTTTTTTAAAAGGGGCCTACTAACAATTAATAATATCTGATGGGGCTGCAAATAAAAATGGAAAAAATAACATATCCACGAAAACATCAAAATTACGGAAATAAGAAGTTTTCAAACATATTTTGTTAACCCGAAAAACCAAGTAATTTCTCAATCGAATTCAAATTAATTGTACTTTTTTCGGCTCCGTATACGCTACTTTCCCACAATGTTCCATTTCTGATTTCTAACATTTTTTTTTCTACACACGATCATGTTGTATACTGTCGATTGGGTGAAAAAATTTGTTCGGGAGAAAAACAGGAAATTTCAAATTTAACTAAAATGATTTAGTTGAATTTGAATTCTTCATACCAATGGTGCTTGCGCATTGTCAACGAGAATTTGGTACCACACTCCAAGCAAAGATCTTTTTCCGCCCAGGGTGCTTCCTGCGTCAAAGAATCCAGTAATCTATAAAGCAATTGTTTCGTCGCCACCTGATAATTAAATATCGTGATCCCGTCTTTGTTCATTGATCCAAGGCACGCTCCGGATTTTACGAGAATTCGGCACAAGTTGCCATTTCCCTTCATGTAAGCAATCAACAATGCTGTGTTTCCCTCCAAATCTGAAATCGTAAAGTAGATTATAATTGTAATACTCAATACATTTTTACATTTTTATGATTTAAAAATTCCACCATTTTTCCCGGCATTTCAAGTTTACTTTAGAACAAATTCCAGTTATCTTTTTTAAGCAGGTTTGCTACAGGTCAGGAAATTTTGAAAAGTCGAGGAATTTCAAAATTATCAGAGAAAGTCAGAGAATGCCAATTCTGCGAATTCTAGGGTTTTTTTTCCCAAGTATCTCAACTTTTCGCAGGGAAAGTTTTCATAGTACGGAGCCATTAGAATATTTTGCATTTTTTAAAATAATCGACTCCGGATATGTATACAGTTTCACTTGTTTATTATAAACAATGTTTTTCAGTTTCTAGTGGTTCAATTAATATGTTTAATTCAGAAATCTTTAAAAATTAGAATAGAAGATATAAGTAGTAGATGATTAGTTAAATTCAAGAAAAACCGACGAATTTTCAATAAAATAGTTGGATCTTCAACCAAAAAAGATATTTTAGTCAAGCGAAAAAAAATGTCAACTAAATTGCTGAATTTTTATGCCAAAAACGCAAATTCTCTACAAAACAGTTGAATGTTTAAAATAAAAATAATAATTTTCGGCCAGAAAATTGAATTTTTAATTAAAAACTATCAGGTTTCAATAAAATAGTTACACTTTTAACCAATAAAATGAATTTTTATCAAAGTAATTCAACTTTTACCCAATAGTTGAATTTTGAACAACAAAATTTTACTTTTGAACAAAATAGTTTAATTTTCAACAAAATAATACAATTACAAACGAAATAGTCGACATTTTAACAAAAAAGATCAATTCTGAACAAAAAATGTAAAATTTGTTTTGCGTAGGAAAATTTTTACACATAATACTTTTGTGTGGAAGATTTCTGTATTGAATATCTTTACACATAACACTTTCCATAGAGCAGGAACGATATTTAAATAAATGGAATCATTATTTAATGACATGTGGCCAGAATGTGTCATATACTTTGCATATAAAATATTTTATTTATGGATTTTTTAAATTTATTTAAAATATATTTTGCGCAAGAAAAAGATTGGATATAATAATTTTCTGTGCAATGCTTTGAGCATATTTTTAGAACAACATAATTACTATTTTATCATATATAGAAAATATTTTGGGTGAAAAAATATAAAAACATTTAATTCTGTGTAAAAAATATGTTATGTAGTAGAAATATAATCATACATACAAAAATAATTATTAAGACT
Source organism: Belonocnema kinseyi (assembly GCF_010883055.1). Taxonomy (NCBI): domain Eukaryota; kingdom Metazoa; phylum Arthropoda; class Insecta; order Hymenoptera; family Cynipidae; genus Belonocnema; species Belonocnema kinseyi. The sequence goes on along the minus strand of NC_046661.1, from coordinate 104,632,424 downwards.
TCAAAGTAGAAATGAGTTTAAAAAATACATTTATTTTTTTACAAATTCTATGCCTTTCTTAGGTTTACCACAATAACAAATTTAAATGACTTTTCGAGAAAAAAGATTAGAGGAAATTAGATATAGGTCCTTAATGATTTTACTGTAATGAATTTTATATAACTTTTTCGCGATTCTAGAAAAATCATTACCGAGAATCATGATAAGAAAATCTGTGTCTCAATGATTCATTCATTTATTTATTTAGCGAAGATTTCGAGAAATTTCAAGGAATTTCAGAGCATTTTCATGTATTTTAAATGATTTCATAAAAATTTCACGGCATTTTATAGATTTACAAACATATCAGGAGGTTTTAGGGTTTTCAAGACAAGCAAAAATATCTCCAAAGATTTAAAAGAATTTCATAACATTTTTAAATATTTCCAAACATTTCCGGGAATATTACGGAGTTTCAGGAGATATAAAAGATTTCTCGGGATTTAAATGGTTTTTTTAGAGACCTGGTAGGAAACATTTTAATTTTAATTATACTCAAGGGCTATCAAATGACTGATACTTTTTTAAATGGGTTTTTATGTTTTTTAAATATTTCAAGGCATTTTAAGGCGTACAATACGATTTCAAGTGATATAAAAAATGTCAAAGGGTTTCAAAATTTTTTTTTTTTTAATTTCTAAGGCTTTCAAGGGATTTCTTTAAAACTTTGGAGAAATAAATGTTATTTCAAAGAGTTTCACGAGATATCAACGATTTTATGAAATCTCCAAGGATTTAAAGAATTTCACACCAATAAAAGAAATTTATTTCTAAATAATGTTTCTCCTTGATATTTACTCCTTTCTTCGGTAGTATAAACATTTTTTTCAACATGAAGAAATTGTTTGCCAAAAGCCAAACTTGGGGAAAATGTAGTTCATATAATCGAAAATACATAAAAAAATATTTTAAAAAAAATTTAAAGGTGGCTTTTTGGAGAAAATCTATTTTCAAAATGGATATTCAGTAAAAAAAGTACATCATTTTGAAAAGTATTTTATCAGTTTTTCTTAAATTCTAGTTTTATCTTCAAAAGCTCACCATTTTTTAACCAAATTTTTTTCAGCAAAATTCTGAAACACTTTTCCTTTATTCTGAGTGTAGAATAACATAATTTTATGCTAAAATATTCTGACAACCTCATGCAGATTTCATTATATGATTTGAAATGGAATCAGTCTGATGTTAATTAACCTATATTTTTTGTTGTATATAATGACTTTCTATAGTTAATTTAAAATAATCAATGAAATATTTTTTAATCGTTTGCAGTCCCATGCAATCTTGCAATATTCCAACCTAGTGTATACCAAAAAAAAATCCGAGAACTTAACTCCTCGTTGTAATTTGACTCACCAGCGGTACTGAGTGGATAGTGTGGCATGCATTCAAGGAACAATTCGCAAATCGTCGCTGCATTATCTCTTCCACATCTAGCCAATTCGTGAAGCGGATTTCTGCCTTTCAGATTCACCGCTTCTGCATTCAATGTGCATTCTGTTAAAAGAGCTCTGACGACTCCGACATGACCTTCTCTAACCGCAACATGTAATGCGTTATCTCCATCCGCATTCACTGCATCGAAATTTACATTATTCTGGAAATACACTTTTCATTATTTTTTCAACTTCAAGGACGAATCCAGAACATTTTTTGCAGGGAGCAATGGTGAATTTTCTTCAACTAATGTATGTGTCAGGGGATGGGGGGCTCACTCAATGATTTAACAGAACTTTTTTAGTTGAATATAAGAATATAAGAAGGCGATAGATTCCGCTTTATTTAGATTTTTCAATTATACTATTCATATTCATACACAATCTGAAATCGTAGATATTTGAGGCCGTGCATAAATTTCGTAAGGTTTTTGGGTGTATTTGTGTGCGGGGGGGGGGGGGGGGGGGGGGGGTCATCGAATTTTTTACGATGTCTCACATGGGGAACAATCTTTCTCAATAATTCTTTTTTTTTTGTATAAAATCCAAATATTTGGGTAAAAATACACTTTTTTGGTTGAAAAATCATATTTTTCTGTAGAATATTCGACTGTTCTGTAAAATATTCGCTATTATAAATTTTAATTTTTAATTTAACTAGTCCATTTTTGGCGTAAAATTGATATTTTAAAAATTCCTACTTTTTTGTTAAATTCTATTGTGTTTTATTTAAAATTAAAATATTTTTTGGTAGAAATATCAACTGTTATATTTTTTAAATTAAAAATGCATCTTTTTACGCTGCAAATTCAATTTCTTGGTTGAAAGTTGAACTACTTTCCTCAAAATGCATTTTTTATATTGAAGATTTATAATATTAGCCAAAATTCATCTTTTTGGTTGAAAATTGGACTTCTTTGTTGAAACTTCCCTTCCTTGGGATAAGCATTTTTTTAAACTTAAACTTGAACTATTTGGCTAAATATTAACTTTTTTTTTGAAATATCATATTTTTTAGTTGAAACTGAAACTATTTTGTATAGAAAATTCGTCTTTTTGTCTTGGAAATTCATCTTTTGTAGAACGAATTTCTCAACCAATTCTTTGAAAGATGAACTGTTTTCTTATTTCCCCCCAAAACGTCTTACCTTAAATTGTTTAAAATGCAACTGTTTTGTATAAAATTCATATTGTTAAAATAAAAATTCAACCATTTAATGCAAAGTACTTTAAAGAAAATGCGTTTTTTTCAATTTAAAATTATTAATAACATGTTAAAAATTCATCATTATTAGTTCAAAAATTCCTCTATTTATTAATAATTTTTTAAAAGCGAAAAAATCTAAACTAAAATGTAATAAAATATAATTTGAACTAACATCGCGCCCACTGTTCTAACTATTTAGTTGGAAAATTATGTAATTTGTCGAAAATTCGTATATGTTGATAAATAATTAGACTTCTTGGTTGGAAATTTAACTATTTGGTTAAAAATGTATGCATTTTGTTGAAAATTGGTCTTTTTTGGTAAAAAATACATTTTTCTGGTTAAAAATGCAGATAAAATGTAGAAAATTAATCTGTTTTTATTAAGGATTCAACCAATTCGTTAAACATTCGTCTTTTTTGTTAAATCCATTTGTGTTTTATTAAAAAATTAAAATATTTTTTGATCGAAATATCAACTATTATATTTATTACATTTTTAAATTCATTTTTTACGCTGCAATTATAAGTTCTTGGTTGAAAGTTGAACTACTTTCTTCAAAAATGCATTTTTTTATATTGAAAATTTATAATATAAGTAGAAAATTCATCTCTTGTTGAAAATTGGACTTCTTTGTTGACACGTCCCTTCTTTGGGGTAATAATTAATTTGTTTAAATTAAAATTGAGCTATTTGGCTAAAAATAACCATTTCCAAGTCGTCTTACGTTAAATAGTTATAAATTTTTCGGTTTAAAATTTAACTGTTTTGTAGAAAATTAATCTTTTTAATATAAAAATTCAACTATTACAAAATTAAACTGCTTAAATGAAAATCAATTTTCTAAATTTAAATTAGGTATCGTAAATGAAAATGTAACTATTCCATTTTTGGTTAAAAATGATTAATTTTTAGTTTAAAAAATCCACTATTTAGTTTAAAAATGAAAAATTATAAACTAAAAAGTAACAAAATAAAATTTAAACTTACATCACATCCGCTATTATAACTATTTAGTTGAAAAATTATGTAACTTCTTGAAAATTCTTCTTTGTCGGCAAAGAATTAATATTTTTGGTTGAAAAATCAGCTATTTGGTTAAAAATGTATGAATTTCACTTTAGCTTATTATTTTATTTTCAATTTTCCGGTATGCTGTGATTTGTTGAGATGGTGGACATATTACATATTTTAGCCAATTAGTTAAGAAGTTCAAAAATATTTTTCAAGGAAAAGTAAAGAAATAGTAGCATTAGCGTGAAATTCTTAGTAAATAGAGTCTTTAGTGTCATTTTTTTCGAAATAGTAGAAAAATAGTGTTTGCATTTCTAGATTAATAGAATCACCTGCAAAAGAGCAGAAACTGCGGGAGCATGTCCTGCTTTGGCAGCCGCATGTAGCGCTGTATTTCTATGAGCATCCATATCGTTAATTCTAGCACCAGTGAGTATCAAAGTTCGCACCAACATTTCATTTCCAGAAATTGCAGCTAGGTGTAACGGAGGCGTTTGTGTGACATCCTGCACTCTAGAGTTTACATCCACCTGGAAATTAAAAAAAAAAACAATTATTAAAATATTGTTTTTGAAACAAAAATATTTTTTAAGAACAAGTGGAAACGCAGAAACTTGAATATAAATGACGCACAGAATGGACCGAACGTGCTGTATTATAGGCATGTGGGTAGCGACGACAGCGCCACTAATTTGGAACTATTAGGTAGCAATTTGAACTTCAATCCACAATTAATGAAAAAAAAATAGTAAATAATAAATTTTGGATCTTAATATAAGAGAGGGATCACAGCGATTCAGTAGTTCAATTTTAGGTAAAAAAGGGGATTTATTTCTAAAAAAAGGGAGTTGTGAGGGTACCTCATTTTTTAAAACTTTTTATATCATACTATATATTATAAGTTATAATATAATTATATAATTTGCATATTATTTTCAATTTTCAAAATTATCTTTTTATAACCACGACTAACATATCTTTCTCTAATATGCCGTTTTACGTATTTTATTACATATTTTATAAGTATAAAAAAAATTCCTATTCAGTTTGTACAGGCTTCTAAGTCTATCCCTATTCCCCTAAGATTCTCTTTTGGTTACAAACTTTAATATTTGGTTGAAAAGTTTATTATTTTGTTAAAAATCAAACAATTTTGTCGAAGAATCATCCTCTTTGATTTAAAATTCAACTGTTTTGTTAAAAATTCAAGTACTTTTGTAAAAAATTAACATATTGAGAAGAAAATTAAATTTTTTATTGCAAATTAAAGATGATTCGTTTTTTTTTTGTTTGAAAATTCATATTTTTGGGTTGAAAGTTCAACTATTTTGTAGAAACATCGCCTTTTTGTTTAAATTCAACTGTTTGTTATTTAAAATAGAAATTTTTTTGGTTAAAACATCAACTACTACATTTTTTTGTTGAAAATTCATCCTTTTTTGGTTAAAAATTCAGCTACTTTGTAATAAGTTGAACTAATTGGTTAAAATGCATCTTTTTTAGTTGAGATTCATATTTTAGGGTTTAAAATTCAACTGTTTTGGAGAAAAATAGTAAGTTTGGTTTGAAAATTAAACAATTTTTTTTACTTATTTTTGTTTTTGACTAAAACTCTTAGTTGATTGAAGATTAATCTTTTTTGTTATCAATTTAACTATTATTGAATATTCGCTTTTTTGTGTTGAAAATTAACTTTTTCCTTGAAAACTGAATTTTTTTGGTAAAAAATTTGCCTTTTTCGCTCGGAAATTTAAGAATTTTGTAGAATATTAAACTATTTGATTAAAAATTAAATTTTTGTTGAAAATTCATATTCTTGGTTTGAAAATTCAACTTTTTGTAGAAACGTCTTATTTTTCGTTTCAATTCAATTGTTTATAATTTAAAATGTAAATCTTTTTCGACTGAAATATCAATTACTACATTTTTTCGTTGAAAATTTATCTTTATTTTGGTTGAAAATTCAGCTACATTGTTAATGGTTAAACAATTTGTTACAAACTCAACGTTTTGGTTGAAAGTTCACATTTTCGGGTTTAAACCTTAACCGTTTTTTAGAAAAATGGTATGTTTGGGTTGAAAATTCAACAATTTGGTTCACATTCTTTATTGAAACTCTTTATTGGCTGAAGATTAATCTTTTTGGTTTAAAATTTAACTATATTGTTGAATATTCGCCTTTTTTTGTCGTAAATTAATATTTTTGGTTTAAAAATTCATGTGTTTTGTAGAAACGCCGTCTTTTTGTTTGAATTCAACTGCTTAAGATTTAAAATCAAAATCCTTTTTAGTTACAATATCAACTATTCATCTTTTTTTTTATTGAGAATTCATATTTTTTGGTTTCAAATTGAACCGTTCTGTAGAAAAATTGTCTGCTTGGCTTGAAAAGACAACAATTTGTTTGACATTTTTGTACTTTTTTGACTAAAACTCTTTGTTGGTTGAAGATTAATATTTTTGAATTATATTGCTATTCTTTTTTTTTTGTTTGCTGAAAATTAACTGTTTTGTTGAAAATTTATATATTTTTATTTCAAATTCAACTGTTTTATAGAAACTTCATCTTTTTTGTTGAAATATCGACTATTACATTTTCCGTTGAAAATGTAACTACTTGATTAAAAGTTAAACTAAGTTGTTAAAAATTCCTTTTTTTTTGAAGATTCCACATTTTAGCAGAAAATTCCGCTCTTCAAAAGAAAATTCGACTTTTTTTAGAAAATTAGTCTTGTTGTGTCAAAATTAATTTTTTAAATTGATGATTCATATTTTTGGGTTGTAAAAGTAACCCGTTTTGTAGAAAATGCGTCTGTTTGGCTTGAAAATTCCACAATTTAGTTGAAATTTTTTTTCTTTCTAGACTGAAACTGTTTGCTGCTCAAAGTTTTATATTTTTGTTTAAAAATGTAACTATAATGTTGAATTTCGTTTCTGTTAGTCAAAAACGAACTATTTTGATGAAAATTCACATTTTCGGGTGGAAAATTAATCTTTTCTACAGAAGTTTCGTCATTTGGGCTTGAAAATATATCAATTTGAAAGAAAATTTAACAACTTGATTGGAAAATCAACTGTTTTGTTAAAAATTCATATATTTGGATTGAAAATTCAACTGATTTTTAGAAACTTCATGTTTTTTGGATAAAATTTCAACTATTACATTTTTCTTTGAGAATTTATATTTTTTTGTTGATAATTCAAATACTTGGTTAAAAGTTAAAGTGATATGTTAGAAACTCATTTTATTGGTTGAAAATTAACATTTTAGTTGAAAATTCGTCTCTTTGGTAGAAATTTCTTCTTTTTTTTTACGAAAATTAATCTTCTTCATTGAAAATTCATCTTTTTGGTTGAGAATTCGTATTTTATGGTTGAATATTCAACTTTTTTTTTTAGAAAATTCGTCTTTTTGGCTCGAAAACTTGGAAATTTTAGTCGTTTCAATTTGAATATTCTCATTTCCACTGTTTTTAGAGCATTTTTGCCTGAGAAGCCTGTCAACCCTTAATTTGCAACTACGGAATTGATTTATCTTTTGGGTTTAGATTCTCGATGATGATTCTTCATGTCTTCAATTTCTGTTTATGATTCTTAAAAAATTGATCGAAACCTGGGCAAAAAAAGAGGGGACACTTGGGTCAAAATTTGCGATGAGTTCAAATCAAGTGGAGCTGCAATTAAAAATCCAGGAAAGGATTTTCGCGAGCAGCGCCACCTGGATTTCAAATTCAAACATTGTACAGACTACGACATAGGATATCTTTTGATTTCGGATAGTTAAATAGCTTGACTTTTATTACCTGAATCGCTAGTAAAAATAGAATACTCTCCATATCTCCTTTCTGAATCGCCATATGCAGAAAGTTTCTCCCCTTATTATCAAACTGTTCCGCAGCAGTTGGAAGCCTCTCCAAAATAGATTCAGCAGCCTTGTTATTCCTAACAGTCAAAGCAGTTGCGAAAGGACTCAGGCCTTTTTTGTCCCTGATCGACAAATCGATATTAGGATGGCACAGGAGTAGAAAGATGATTTGAGAATGTTGATTCTGAATAGCAATATGCATAGGGGTTTTTCCTTCGGAGTCGCGAGCGTTGACACTAGCGCCATGCTCGACGAGAGTTTGAACTACTTTTTCTAACCCCCATTGGCAGCAAAGGTGTAAAGGTGAACAGTTATCACGTGACTCTTCACCCCCGGATCCGTCAGGACCGGGTCGTCTCGGACAATCGAGACCACAGCCACTAAAGGAAACAACAGGATTTCAGTACTCAAATTGAAGGGATCACAGCTCAAGATGGACATTTTAATTAGTACATTAAAAAAAACCCGGTCATTACCAAGTTCGCAAACAGTTTTCACGGTCAATGAAATTAAAAAATTCAAACTCTAAAGCTAAAACTTTTTCCATCTAAAGTGATAAAAACTAATCTTGAAATAATTTTAAGCAATTAAGCTAGGAATATTACAAATTGAACGATTAAATTTTGGTTATGAACGGAACCCTTCTTAAATTAGAAGTTAAATTATGTTCATTTTAAATAGTTTATAAATCCTTGAAAAGCTTCATAATTTTATTTCAAAATCATGAAAAATCTAGACGTTAAAATGATTCGAATTCTTCATAATTTTTTTTACATCCTGCAAAATAAAAAATATTTCCTTAAAACCTTCCACATTCATTTTTCACAATTTTGAAAATTTTTTTATATATTCTCTTAAAATGAAGTTTTCAAAATAAAAATTCATTTTCAATTTTCCTAGGAATCTCTATTTGCACCGAAATTTCGGCACGAATAGCCGGATTTTGTCGTTATACGTAGACAGTTCGTTTAAATGATATGAAATAATTTCAAATTTTTAATTCATTTTGAATCTTTTCAGACCTTATACGTATTTCTTCAACTTACTCGAAGTTTTTCTAGGAATGATAGATGCGCAATATTTATTATACATCAAAATTCAACAATTTTACTTCTAAATTAAACTTTTGCAAATAGAACAATTGAAATTGTAACGTTCCAAGTTTAGTTTTGAATATTTGATCTATAATTACTCATTTTACATGAACAATCAAATATTTCTAAATATTAAGCACCTTCTTATTTTTCCTAATTAAACAATTTTCAAATTTTAGAGTAAAACAATATTTTTAATTGACTAAAAGTCTTAAATTATAAATGTATTATTTTGAAGTTATTTTTAAATTGAAAATAGTTTATAAAGCCCCAATCGGGCACTTACATTTGTTGAACAATAAGACTTTCCACTTTAAACAGTTTAATATTTAACGTTAAAATCTGGAAATTCCTCCATTTTAAACTGATTCTGAATCGTCTTGTGAAATAAATTATTATTCACTCGTTAATCCTTAAATTTATAGTACAATTTTAAAAATCATTACAATTTATATTCACATTTGACCAACTAAAAAGGTTTTTTAAATCCAAAATTGTCGAAATCAAACGTTACTAAACTTTTAATTTTTTAAGTCTTTGATACTGCATTTTGAAATTTTTAAATGAAAAATATACCCCTATAAATGAAAATCAAAAATGGCAAATTGGGAAGTGAATGGATTTTCAAACTACACATTGTAAGCTGAATGATATCATAATTGAAACAGATAAAAATTCAACTGTAAATATAAATTAATTCATAATTTTTAAAACTGAACTGTAGTAGTCTGATTGAAAATTTATAAACTACTTTCAACTTTGAACTATTGTTTGAAATAGCCTTGAATCGTTAAAATTTCACAATTATAAATTTAAACTTTGAGCGAAGAAATTTTAATTGTGCGTTTAAATAAATGTTAATTTTCAAATCAAAGTGTTAAATTTTTATGCATAAATAACAAATGTACAATTATTAATTAGAAACTACTTTAAATTAAGATAATTCAACGTAAATGGACTTATATAAATTAAAAAGTTCGAATTTCACAATTCTAATTTTTTTTAAAGGGATGAAATTTAAGTATTTAATTGTTTTTCTGCATTGAAAGAGGACCTTTAAAAAAATGGTACAAAGTTTAAGGTGGACAAATTTTGTATTTTCAATATTTTAATTCAGTTTTGTTCATTTGATATTTTAAAGAAGTAGAAGAATTTTTTATTTTTAACAATTTTATTAGTAGGATTAAAGGAAATTTTGGTTTTCAACTTGTTCTGTATTGCAATTTTGCATTTTTAGTTTTTATCATTTTTATTTAAGTGTAAGAGTGAATGGGAAACTGAGTGACTGTTTCGATATTGTTCAAGGAGTTAGACAAGGATGCGTTATGTCTTCATGGTTATTTATATTATTTATGGA
>NC_046661.1:104613869-104622312 GCF_010883055.1 Belonocnema kinseyi | reverse complement strand
CTCTATCCCATCCACACACTACTCCTTTCCCCTGCCGAGTGAGTCACGCCTACCCCGAAAGGGAAATGGCTTAATGGTGTAATAATAATAAATAATAATAATAATTTAGTTAAAAGGGAAGAAATGTTGGTTACTTATTTATATTCTCTAAATTGGTAGATGTAATTTTTTCTTTTTTACATTTATGATTTTTTGGGATTTGGAAGTGGGGTACTTCTTTTTATTTAAACATTTTTTTGTTTGCAAGGGAGGAAATTTTAGTTATTGTTTTTCTGAAGCGGAAGTTCTAAATTTGACAGGAACATTTTTTGTTTTTAAGATTTTTAATGAGTTTTGAACTATTTCGTGAAAATAAAATAATGGAAATTTCAGCTTTTCATTACTATTTACTAGCAAACACTGTAAATGCTAAAAAATCTCCATAACTGTTTATTCAGCAGGATTTTTTTGCATTTTCATATCCTTTAAATAAAAAAAATTAAAATTAGCAAAAAAATCGTTAAGAAACACTTGCAATCAGTAGGAATGAAAATAATTTTTTTTAACGCGCCTTGTTTTCTAATGTTTTAAATTCATATTTATAATTCTTGAAAAGTGAATAAAAAAAAACTTTGTGAAAAAATTTGGTTCAAAATGTCCGTATTCTCCATGTATTTTAGGAGATGTTATAAATTTAATAAGGGGAAAAGGAAGATTGAGTGAAAAAAAGTTGACGGACTGTGTACCTTAAAATTATAATCTTGAAAAAAAAATGGTTAGATAAGTAGATATACCTTCGGATAAGAAACTGAGCAATATCCTCTTTATTGTCGTCGATCGCTCTGTGTAAAAGCGTCTGCTGGCAACCATCCGGCCCAGGTCCCCAACAATCGGTATCAGCACCATGAGCTACTAAAACGGAAGCTATGTCTTCCTGGTCAGAATCCAAAGCATCCCAAAGGGGACAACCAGTTGAAGTGTCCACACCTCGAATACAAAGAGTTTCCACTACTTCTCCTAATCTGCAGTGGACGCAAAGCTGCAAGGGCGTCTCTCCATCCTGCGTTCTTCATGAAAAGAGAGAACACTTCTATTTAAAACAGTTTTACAAATATGCCGATTTCGAGAAAAGTCTACAAAAAGTTGCATCAAATTTGTAATTATACTGAAAAAAGCAGTATCAGATACTGAATGACTGAAATAATAATTTCATTTGTTTAGAAATATAGAGTAAATATTTCTCACTGTTTTCCAAATATTCTTAAATAAACTTTAAAGTTAAACCAATTTAAAGAAAATATTAATTTAGATGAAGGGATTCTGAATCTGGGTTTAAAATATTTTTTTTCTGAACTGCTAAACTTTACAACTTGGATTATTTTCAAATGAGACAAGTGGAGAGAAGTTTATAATTCAGATTAATTTTGAAACTCAAAAACATTTATTTTGAACATTTTACACTTGTAATTTTTTCGGACTTAACGAGACTTTAAATTTGAGACTGTATCAGAGTCTAAAATACTCTCGATGCAGGGGAAATTGGTGATTTTTCATAAGAAAGATTAATACTCAAGAAAGCAATTCAATTTGAAAAAAATAATAAATTTCAACCAAACATTACATTTAGAAATAAATAGTTGAAAACTTTCGAAGAAAAGAAATTAATTTTTAACAAGGTCCTTTAACCCAAAAGTTGACTTTTTATTTTCAAGCCAACAAGACGCATTTTTTACAAGATTGTTAAATTATGAACGTAAAAAGTTGAAATTTAAACAAAAATGACCAGTTACAATGAAGAAAGATGAATTTTTAACCAAATGGTCAAATAAAAAAATTCAAGCAATTATTCAGAAAACAGTTGAATTTTCAACAAAAACATTATTTTTTAACCAAAGACGAATTTAATTAAAATCAACCAAGAAAGATGAACCTTCAATCAAATAGTGAAATTGACTAAATTAAAGATAATTTTTTATCAAACAGTTACATTTACAACAAAATAGTTGGAGTTTAAATTAAGAGATACATTTTTAACCAACTAAATGAATTTCTAACAAAATTGTTGAATGTTTATAACAAAAAGACGATTTTTTTTATGAAATAGTTCAATCTTCAAACAGAAAAGTTAATTTTTAACCAAGAAAGAAAAATTTGCAACCAAAAAAGATTCATTTTCTACGATAAAAGAAGAATGCCCAATCCAAAAGGCTGAATTTTCTTATTCAAAAAGATGAATCTTCAACAAAACAGTTGAATTTATGACTAAGAAAGATCACATGGTACAAAATAATTGGATTTTCAACTAAATGATCGAATTGTAAAATAAAAGAGATCAAACCTCTGACAAAAGCAGTTGCATTTTCATCCACAAATTGTAATTTTCGCACAAAAAAAGACGATTTTTTTTATAAAACAGTTGAATTATTAGTCTGAAAAATTTAATTTTAACCAAATAGTTCAATTTAAAACAAAACAAATTTTTAACGAAACAGTTGCATTTACAACTAAATATTTGAACTTTTAATTAAAAGCGACAAATATTCTAATAAAATAAATGAATTTCAAGCCAGAAAAAGATAACAAGAAAAGATCAATTTTAAACCAAAAAAGATGGCTTATCTAATTTCAAAGAAGAATTGTTAATCCAAATTGACGAATTTTTCTATTAAAAAATGCGAATGTTTAACAGTTAAATTTTTGACCAAAACAAATTACTTTTTACACAAACTAATTTGGATAGTTGAACCTTGATCTTTTTTAGTTGAGAATTCAACTGTTTGATTGCAAATTTAGAATTTTTCGTTAAAATTCGTAATTCGTAGAGAATTAACCCTCTTAGTTTGATAATTCAACTATCTGGTTGAAAATTTATTTATTTTATTGAAAATTCGTCTTTTAGATCGAAATTTAATTTTTTTTTTGTTAAAAATGCAACTGCTTGGTCGAAAGCTTATCTGTTTTGATGAAGGATATAATAGTTTTTATGTAAAATTTTTTTTTTTTTAATTAAAATGTTCTAGATTTAAAATTTTAATACTTTTTTGGTAAAAAATTATTTTTTTCAAATATTATATATATACATATTACATATTTGTTGTTGAAAAATCAACAATTTGGTTGAAATTGTTTGTATTTTGTTAAGAATTTATCTTTTGCGACCGAAAATTAATCTTCGGATTTGAAAATGTATACATTTTATTGAAAATTCATCTTTTTAGTTGAAAGTTCAACTTTTTAATTTAAAATAAATGTATTTCAGTTGAGGATTCCCAAATTTTGTTGGAAATTGGTCTTTTTAAGTTCAATTGAACTGTTTTTAATTTAAAATTAAAATATTTTTTTCATTAAAAATTGGATTACTTGGTTGAAAGTTGAACTAATGTCTTAAAAATTTATTTTTTTTCATAGAAGATTCATAATAATTTCAGTTGAAAATATATCTCTTTGGTTGAAAATTCAAATATTTCTTAAAAAATTATGCTTTTGGTACAAAATTCACTTTTTTGGATTAAAATTGAACTATTTGGTTAAAAATTTATATGTATTTTGTTAGATATTTATCATTTTTGGCCTAAAATTAATATTTTTCGTTAATATTTTGCATAGAAAATTGAACTACTTGGTCGAATGTAATGTTTTGATGAGCCCGAAATAAGTTCAAAAAAATATATATATTTGGCAAAAATTACATAAAATACTCTAATGAAGGGAGGTATGAGGTTCAACATTTTAGAAAAAAAATCTTCAAGTAATTGAGGCAATGGAAAATGGAGGGAAGGGCAAATGGAGAAATGGGAATTCAACAGGAAGAGAGTATAAACAAAACAAAGATTGACAAAGATGAGAAGTATAACTCTACTAGAAAAATGAAAAATCTTACTTTGCATTCATGTCAGCACCATTTTCAAGGAGGAAGATAGCAGTCGCAGAATCCTCTTTCAATATCGCCTGATGCAGCAAAGTCAATCCCTTTTCATTCCTCTGGTTGATATCTGCACCAGCCTTAATCAGCGCAGTGATAATATCCCTCGCTTTTTTCAGAGAGCCTTTAATCGCGAGACTCAGCGGAGTCTCTCCAGTCTTATCCTTCAAATTGAGCTGTAAATGCGAATCTTTCGTTTCCAATAAAGCAGAAACGACGCCTAAGTATAAATTCGATACAGCCAAATGAATGGGAGCTTCTCCAGTCGTCTTTGTGAAAGACGTGAAAGGCAATCCTTTTTGTAATAAAATTCTTGTCAGTCTCTCGAGACCAGCTTTGCAGGCTTCGTGCAGAACTGAAAAGCCTTCCGAGTTAGTCTGGAGGAAACTATCTTCGGAATTTCCAACTAAGAACAAGGCTGCTTCTTCCTGACATTCTCTCGCCAGGATATGAAGCAACGTGTCTCCCGATTTTTCATAAAAAGGATTAGGATTTACGCCTTTTTTCAGAAGCTTTTCTGCGATTGATTTGCAGAAAGGCTTTGACAGAAGAGCGAAACAGAGAGCGGTGTGACCATCGTTTGTTATTTGGTTCAAATCTAGGTTCTTGGAGTCGAGCAAAATGTCGAGTAAGGGGTCGTTTTCTTCGGAGACACAACTGTGCAAGGCCGTCCTTAAAAAGAAGTTCAAGTTTCTGTATAATCAGGTTTCACAGTCCCAATTCAATAAAATATAGGGCCCAGAAAGTACTTTCTGTCATGCTCATAGGTTACTTTTTTCACCCTCAAACGGAAAAAAGTTCAGGATAAATTCGTAAGAATTCAGTAAATTTGAAAAATTCAAGAGCATTCAAAAGAATTTGAAGAAATGCCTAAGAATTCAGAGTGAGGTGAAAAAACCTCAGAATCAATTAAATAAATACTTTCAAATAATCAGAAAATCCATTGCATTAAGTAGAATTAAGTAAATTTAGAAGAATTTAAGTACAATAAAAAAATTCAAGACAATTCATAAGAATGTAAAGGAATTCAGCTCGAATTCAAAAAATAATTTTAAATCTCTAAACATTTTTGAAACCCTACTAACTTATAACCAAAATTGAATTCAAGTGAATTGGAAATGATAAAAAGTCGAAAAAATTTCATTGATGAAAGTGAACTTCAAGAGTGAAATTAAAAATAATTTGATGAAATGCCTAAAAATTTAAGGGGGAACACCACTGTGACTGGTAAAAAAATCGATTTTTTTTGGTGCATTTTCTTAAAGTATATGTATTGAAAAATATGTAGAAAAATTTTCAACTTAAAATCATGAAAATTCACGAAGTTATACCCAAAACAATAAGTGCAGTAGAGATTTACAACGCTTCCCTTTGTATTAGCCGCTGCTAATACATAAAAAAAAAATATTAGAAAAGGTCAAAACAATGATGAAAATACTGAAGTTGAACCATCATATGGGCCAGGAATAGATAGTTTAATGTAAGTATTAATATTTCACATGTTATTTCAACTAGCGCTATCTCACATGCAATGAAAACTTTAAGCGTTTTCTCAAAACGGCTTTTTTTAACACGGTAGCATTAATTTCTCGAAAAATAATGAACCAATTTTTATTTTTTGTTGTTGAAATTTTTGTACTTAATATTTTTTCAAGCCCTTTAAAAAAACGGGGTCAAAAAATGAACTAATTTTTCAAACTGGCGCCATTTTCTCAAAAAAATAAAATAAACCGCTACGTACAACGATAAAAATTGTTGTACAGATTAATAAAATTTTTGATTTTTTGCTTTCAGATGATTTTTCACTGCTGTATCGTTGCCACCAGGAGGGGTAATTTTTTTATTACGTCATTACAGTCATGTATATAACTAATCCAATTTTTAATATTTTTAATAAAAATTTGTGAGAATATAGCTGAGTATATGTTAAATAAATTATTATTTATCTGATCCTTAAATAATTATTTTCACCTACGAAAAAATGCATGAAAATCACTTCATTTTCACGCTTGCACAGTGGTGTTCCCCCTTAAGGCGAGTTTTAAAGACTTAAAGATGAATTCAACAAAAAATTTCTGAAAATCCGTTGAATTGATTAGAATTGAGGGGATTTAAAATAATTCAAAAGAATTCAGTCTAAATTAATACGAATTCAGGGCGAATTCCAAATTAATTGCACAAAATATTTCAATATCTCTTCAAATCTTTGAAATCCTACTAATTTATAAACAAAAAAGTGCTTATTAACTACAAAACAATGCAAAAAAATTCAAATAAATTGAAAATAATTTTTAAAAATCCTGTTCAAATAAACAATTTCGCAGAATCTTTTAAAATGTCTTAAAATATTTCAAAATCGTTTAAAATCCCTTAAAATTTTTAAAAAGCTCTTGTAAATGACAAAGAATTTCTTTAAAACACCTTACAAATATTTCAAATCTTTTGGTAATTCTATTAATTGAATTAAAAAAATTCAATTTAATTCCGAAAAAATTTTTTAAATCCAGGATAAATTAATAAGAATTCAGGGTGAATTCCAAAAGCTAATTTCCAAGCTCTTCATTTTTTAAGGCTTTTAAAATCCATTAAAATCTTATTAAATCCCGTGAAATTCTATGATATCTGCCGATGTTTACAGGTCCTGTAAAATCGTTCCATATCTTCCAAAATTCTAGAGAATTCTTTATACTAAAATATTCTAAACGTTTTGAAATTACTTCAAATTCATGAATTTCATGATTAATTCTTTGGAATAATTTTAAATTCCCTAGAATATTTCAAATTAAAAGCTCTTGAAAAGTTGAGTTAATTTATTGAAAGAAAAGTGCCATGATTAAAAGTTCCATTTTGGGCTGGAAATGGGGTGCCATTGGGACCAAATCTTAAAAATAAGGCCTGGACTAAAATGTTTAAAAAGTAAAGATAAGTGAAATAAATGATCTTGTCAATTATCAGAAAGATTTTTACCATCCTCTCTGGTCTTGAATATTGGGGTTGATACCAGCCTGCAATAATCTTCCGGCAACAGCCAACATATCCGGTGTTTTGTGCTTCGTGATTAAATGAAGGGCAGTACATCCTTCGATATCTTGAAGTTCAGTAAGATTTCCAATTCTTTCGAGGAGTTTCACAGATTCACAAAGCTTTTGGGAATTTCCACTATTTTCTAGTTGCTCAACTATAAATTCGGCGGAATATGAATCTCCTTTCAGGATTGCTGATTGCAATAAAGTTAGTCCTTTTGAATCTTTGGCGCTCAAATCTGCTCGATGCTCGACTAAAGTTCGAGCTAAGGATGGTTGACGTGATTTCAGGGCAACTTCTAATGCGGTTTCTCCTTTTTGATCGACAGAATTCACTGCCTTTGGAAGCTGTAACAATAAATGTTACCAATTGTTATGAGATCAAAATAGATTGATCAATTCTAAAGCCTTAATTTTCAATAATTTCGAACTCCGCAGCCCAAAATGCTCGCAAAACAGGGGAAACAGGATGATTTTTCACGAAAGTAGGCGAATAATAGGGGAATACGTTGATTTAAATAACAATAATGTTATTTATATATTGAATTCAACGAAAAAGGATCAATTTTCAACCCAAAAAGACGAATTTTTAACAAAAGAGTTGAATTTTCGATCTAAAATGTAGAAATTTGTGGAAAAAGCTAACTTTTAAACCAGAAAGTATGAATTAAAGAAAAGAAAGTATTTTTAACCAAGAAATATAAATTAAAAATGAAATGATTGAATTTTCAATCTGAAGAGATGAATGGTCAAAAGAAAAAGTCGAATTTGCAAACAAGACGAATTTTTATGTTAAGGAAGGAAAAAAATCTAAACAGTTGAATTTTTTACCAAAGTGATGAAGTTTCATATAAAAAGATAAATTTTCTACAAAAATTTACTTTCGAAACAGAAATATTAATTTTAAATAAAAGTTAATTTTTAACCAAACAGTTGAATACTCAACCAAAACCGTTCAATTTTCTACAATAAAAGATCAAATTTCTAACAAAATAGATAAATTTTCAACCCAAAAATACAAATTATCTATAAAACAATTGAACTTTCAAGTTTCAACTCGAAAATATGAATTTTCAACCAAAAAGATTGATTTTCTACAAAAAAAAAAAAGGAATTCTCAACCAAAAATTAAATAAAACACGAATTTTCAACAAAATAGTTGAATACTCAACAAAAACAGAATAATTTTTAACCAAAGTGTTATATTTTAAACAAAAAGAGATGAATTTTCAAACCAAGAAAACAAATTTGTTACGAAGAAAGATTTTTCTTTCAAGACGAAAAAATGTTAACCAAATTGCGGAATGTTCGAGCCGAATAGGAAAATTCTTTATAAAACAGTTTAACCCTTAAACGGCCAAAACGCCACTACCGGTACACTGCTTTTCAACGGCCAATAACTAAGACTATTCGACAGTAGAAAAAATTGACACACATATATTTTTATTGCTTAAGATCTCCTCTTTCCGACGGTGCCAATGAAATTCCTCAAAAAATTTATTTATTATCCCAAAATGCA
>NC_046661.1:104606181-104613769 GCF_010883055.1 Belonocnema kinseyi | reverse complement strand
TCCCCAGTGTTGAGTCCATCTCTTCTTTGATTTCCTTCGGCTTTAACCCCTTCAAATAAAAGTATTTGATGACAGCACGATTTTCCAGCCTTTCCATTTTTAGGAAAAACACAGAGGCGTCTTGTTCAGTGTGCTCTGAAACCTAAACTAAAACTAACATGGCGATCGGGCTGAAACTATAGCTACAAGCTATCTAAGGATGGTACTATAGAACGCCACCTCAAGGTAGGCCTAGTGGCGCCATCTCTTGGTCAGGCCGGAAACTTATCAATCCACCCTCGTACGTAACGCTGTTTACGGGTGATCGGAGAGGCAAGACTCTGTTATGGTTTTGTTACGAAGGGGAGTAGGGGGTGACCGTTACGTAATAAAATTGCTTCCTAAAAAAATGCTTAATTTAATTAAAACAAAAAATAGGTGAATTATTATTAATAATTTTGTTATTGAAATAACCCAACAAATAAAAAAGGAACTAATTTTGTCTGGAATTATTTCAATTTTCAAATATCTGTATTTTACGTAACGGCAATGGGGGAACAGGGGACTCAGTTAATTGTTACGGTCGCGTTTCAGAGGGGTCTAAAATCCTCGATTTTTGAGTTACGTAATATATGGAGACTCTCATACTGAAGTTCCTGACTAATGTTGATAATTTTGTCCAAACATATATTGGGTTTTTTCCTGAATTTGCATATATATCGCCCCCGATTTTGTAGAATCCACAAAAAATAAATGCGTTGTTTTTTTAATGACATTTATGAGTTTCGCAAGCACCATGAAGTTTAAAACGTATTTCCCATAAGAAAAAAGACATTTTGGTCAATTTCATTGAGAATCGTCAGTATTAGATGTATCGGGTTGAAACTCAACATTTCTCTTGATAATTATCCATAGAACACAAAAGAATAATTAGTTTTCAAATATCAACCCAACAAGTCTGTTTTATAGGGACCCGAAAAACCCATAAGTGAAAAATTCGGTTTTCAGATTTTTTGGCACTAATAATTACTTTTTGCGAGTTTTGAAATACAAATTGTTTCTAATATATAAAATAATACTTTTTACTGATAATTAGATGTTGAGATGAAATGTTTAAACCATTTCTTTCTCATAGAGGGTTCAGGGATTCTCCATTTTTCCCGACGAGCGCCCGATTAGAAATAGGGAAATCTATCCAAGGCCCTACTAAACCCCGATCGGAATTTCCACATGGGACAATCTTGGAAAATATTGAAATTATCCATTTTTTAATATTTTCTTAGGGAAAAACTTCCCTCTATGAAGAAGAAAATTCATTTAACACCTATGAGAAAGCAAAAAGCAAAGAAAGAAAAATAAAGTGAAAGCAAAATAAATACGCCCTGAGTGAATAAATCCATAGTTACTTCGCAGCGGTATTTATTATTGTTTTTAGAAATTTTATCTTAAAATATAGTTAGAAATTCGCGGTAATTTCCGATTTTTCAACTTATTATTATTATTTCAGTTAAAGAGAAGAAATATTCAATAATAGTTGCGGTTTTTTTTCGGAAATTTTAAACTTTGTGTCCACTTTTAACTTAATGAGGTAATAATTATTGCAAGAGTAATAATTGTTCAAACATTTTTTTATTGTTTATAACTATCTTCTCGTGGATACTTGCTAGAAAGTTGCGGATTTTTCTGAACTTTTTTAGTTTGGTTTGGCTTTTTAGTTACTTTTTATTACGGAACCTCTCAATGTCATTTTTTTAAAATGCACTTCTTTTGTCATGGATTCGAATGCAAGCGATATGCGTCAAACTTAAAAAAGAAAATTGGACCACCCAATAATCAGAAATCGGAAAGCTTTTGTAATATAGTAGAAAATGCGGATTATTTAGTTTGCCTCGAGCCATGAAAGAGGAACAGCATATTTTGTGCATTTCTCAGTCTATAATGAGATTTCTATTCTTGGTCTTTTTGACAACTACCAGTAGTGCCGATTGTGAATTCTAACTGATGCTCACTAAAGTAAAAGATGAGCGATTTTAAGAAGTCAACGTTTAGAAAGTACCATTTTCTATATTATCATTTATAATCTATTAGACTTCCCTGACTTTAATTACTTGCAGGTTTTGCCCAAAACATTTTACTTAAAGAAAATTGTTTAAAATTTAAAAATTGGTCAATTCATCCTTCAATAAAATTTTATTACAGTCTGAACCTTTTTCTTTTATTTATTTATTTACGCTTTGAATTTTAAAGCATAATTAATTCCAAATATCCTATTTCAAATACCAAAAATGGTGTAATTTGTAAAATAAATTTCAGACATTTAATTACAGTAATTCATTAAATTTAAAGAATTCTTGGAAAGCACGAAATTGTAAAAGTATTTTTCATATTTCAAAGATGTTTCAAAGAAGCAGTACATTATTATTTTTAAAACTTTTTGAGTTTTAATAAAAAAAATTAGTAAATAGTTCAATTTTTTAAAACAACTTCTTGAATCTTAAAAACTTGAATCAATAATAACAATAATAGAGTAAAATTGAATGAATAAAAAAATGGACTAAATTTAATTTCATCTTGAATTCGTAAGGTGGTCGTTCGATTGGGAAATGAGCAGAAATGATAGGGAATTTAGTTAACTCCCAGTTTTAATAGAAAAATATTAAATTTCAACGAGTAGTTTAATAGATTTAGGAATTCCTTTTCAAATTGTAGAATTTTAAAGACTAATTGTAATTTTTAAATTGAAAATTTATAAATGAGCCAATTTCAGTCGCTCAACTTTTTTATGGTCAAATTGAAAGTCTATATATTAAGGTGAAGTGAAAATGCTAAAATTAATCGAATCGTTTAAGGCCAGGGAAAAATGTGTGCGTTGGCATCCGAAAAAGTAGAAAATATTGTTTAAATTGGTTAATATCTTCTGTTCAGTTTTAGGATTTAAAAGTGCAAAAAAATTTACTATTGTATCAGAAATTATGGAAAATTTGTTTAAACGCACACTTTTTTTGAAAAAAGTTCAATATGTCGTAGCTGAAACTTCTACAACTTAAATCCAAGAAACATGCTATTATTTTTGATTCGTGGAAAAATATGTTTTTCGTAATTTTTGAAATTATGTGATTTTTTTTGCTATTTTAGAATAATTGATTCTTCGACCAAAAAAGATTTTAATTTGAAACCAAAAACAGTTGAATTCAACAAAAAGAAGACGTTTTTCAAAAAAAATAGTAGAATTTGTAACCAAAGAATTGTATTTTCAACTATAATTATGGATCCTTAATATATAAAAAAATAATTTTGAACCAGATAGTTGAATCTTCGACCAAAAAGATGAATTTTGAAACATGAACATTAATTTTCAACCAAAACATACGCTTTTTCAACAAAATAGTTAAATTTTTAACCAAATAATTATATTTTTAACTATAATTATGAATCTTTATTGAAAAAAATGAATTTTCTACAAAAAAACGAATTTACATCAAATATATGAATGTTCAGCAAAAAAGATCAATTTTCAACCAAGAATGGAATAGCTATAATTGCAGTTAAAAGAAGCTAAAAAAATTTTAATTATTAACGAAAATAATTGATTTTCAACAAAAGACACGAATTTTTAATTAAAATAGGTAAGTTTTTATCTGAAAATGAAATAGTTAAACTTTCAACAAAAAACTTCATTTTCCCAAAGAAAAAAAAAACGATATTTAAAAATATAGTTGAATTTTCGAGCAAAAAGGTCAATCTTTAACCAAGAAAGAATTTTCTTTGAAACAGTTGAATTTGCAAAAAAGATTTATTTTCAGACAAGAAGATTCGTTCTCTACCAAGAAAGACGATTATTCAGAAAAAATACATGAAATTTGAATAAAATATAGTTGAATTTTGAACTGAAAAAGAACAATTTTCAGTCAAAAAGTAAATGATATTAAATTTTTAAATTAAAAAATTAATTTTCATCAAACTGATGATTTTTTAGTTACAATGATCGATCTTGAATTGGAATAGGTGAATTTTCAAACGAAAAGATGAATTTTCAACCAAGAAGATTAATTTCAACAAAAAAGACGATTTTCGAACGAGATACATGAATTTTCAATTAAAAAAGATAAATTGTCAACTAAAAATTGAATAGTTAAGTTTCCAGTTAAAATAAATTATTTTTAAGCGAAAAAAAGCAATTTTCAAACAAAGCGATGAATTATCAAATAATATTATGAATGTTCAACTTTAGTAGTTACATTTTCTACGAAAAAGATGGATTTTCAACATAAATGATGAATCTTTAACCAGAAAGATGAATTTTCAACCAAGAAGATTCATTTCTACCAAAAAATACAAATTTGTAACAAAAAAAGAACATTTTTTAACAAAAATATAGTTAAATCTTTAGTTATAAAAATTAATGAAAAAAACGCATTTTTAATAAAATAGTTAAATACAGTAAAATAAAGCTACTATTACAAATGAAAAATAATTACTATTCAATTTTACATTTAAAATTCAATTTTTAAAAATAAGCAAGCTCTTGAAAAAATTTCATGACTTTAATAAAAGTTTTTTGTCA
The DNA here is from genome assembly GCF_010883055.1 of Belonocnema kinseyi. Taxonomy (NCBI): domain Eukaryota; kingdom Metazoa; phylum Arthropoda; class Insecta; order Hymenoptera; family Cynipidae; genus Belonocnema; species Belonocnema kinseyi. Next base: position 104,609,226 of record NC_046661.1, on the reverse strand, counting down.
ATTCTAGGTTTTCCAGGTGACACCCTCACCCTAAATAACCTATGTCATTAATATTAAACGTTTAAACACCCGCTAGAAACAGGACATATCGAGCAAGGTCGATTGATTATAGAAAGGGAAGCTTTTCCTACCAGATAACTCAGATAACGCAACAGTCTTATATTCAACAATTACCTGAATCTAAATAGATGAAATTTAAGTTATTTATCTGCATTTCAGGTTTGCATGCAAATAAAATAAAACAGTAAAAAGTCTCATGTGACGTCATTCCCATCAGAAGCGGAAAAAGAAGGATGGGAGGTGTTCAGCTTTGGTAGGGGAAATGACGTGGCGCGCTACAGAAACTTGACTACTACAAGTATCCAAGTCTCATCACATGAAACCAGAAAGAATCGACGTGACTCGCTCAGAATAGTCAGAATTGGAACTTACCCTCATAATCCTCAAGAAACCAAAAAATTAGGCTAAAAAAACAGTTTTTTATTGTTTCTTACTTCCGTTAAGTGTCACGCGATATCCAATTTCAAATTACATGCTCGACTTCCTCTGATAAATTTATATTCATAAGTCGTTCGATATCTCATTCAGGTCAAGTGCAATTCGACTGTTCGCGACGGAAATAAAAACTGTCTCGAGTTTTTTCCCCTATTATTCAATCTTGGAGAGAAAAAGCAAAAAAAGTGCGAAAATAGAAGAATTAAAGAAGAAAAGTGGCTATTTGAAACCGTCTTCCCGCGACAGTGCTGCTCGTAATTTTTTTGAATTTGAAGCAGGGAAATTCAAGTTTGAATTTTGTGAGTAAAAATCATTGATTCAAATTATTATATTTCGTGAAAGCCTGAAGAAGTTTAGCAATTAAGTGAAAGGAATCTCATCAACAGAAAGAGAAATAAGTCTTATCGATAAAGGAAGTGCTGACGATAAGGATCCACTTTCAAGAATTCGACACAAAAGTATCTTTTGACTGTTCGCTTCTGTTTTTTTCCATGGAAAGTGGAATGTTCTCGGTTGAAAAAATAAGTTCTAAAATCGAGAGCAGAACTGAAAAGAGTACAAATTATAAGTTAGAGGAAAATTAATAAAAGAAAAAGAGTTTATTTAAATAATGTTTAATGTACAGTGTGAAGCCTAGTCAGGAATGTTATTAAACATCCGTCTCTATGATCTGACTCATTGCCAATGTTGTTTATCGAGCCTGATGACTAAATAACTTGTTTTTAGCAATAATCATTTTACAATAACCGAATACTGAAGCATGTGTATTTTTAATAATAATGATGAAAATGAAATTTAAGAGCGAAGCAACACCTCTGGTCCAGACCTTCGTCATCCTATCGTGTATGTTAGATCAATTATTATAATTATCTATTTTCCAACTTTATTGCAAATCCTCATTTATTCTCATTGTGACATTTGAATATAAAGATATTTAAATATCGCTAGATTTTTTAAAGATTTTTTTTCTCATGCAATTTTTAAATTAAAATATAAAATTAATATCAATAAAAAGTTTGATTTTTGTATGCATCTATAATATGAAATAATAGAAGAACAAAAACAACATTTTTTACAATCAAATAGTTGACTTTTTTTATAAAAAATACCAATTTCCGAAAAAAACGCTAACATCGTTCAGAATTGTTAAAATATTCTAAATGCTGTTTAAATTATTATCGTTTCTGTTTGAAATTACCAATTTTTTATGTAAATGCCAACGAAACCTACAATTAATCGCAATTATTAATCTTTCTTTTAAACTTAGCGATTTGTTAATATAAATTTAAATTTCCGATGTAAATGAACAATAATAGAAATTATCTAAGATTGTAAATTTTAGTATTTTAAGCAAAATTAATTGGATAAATAAATATACTATTAATTTAATATCTATTTAAATTCTATTTTATACATTATTTTAAATTTAAAAATTAATTAAAAATATAAATTAAATTTTTGTATAATTTAAAAGTTTAGGCGAGGAAAAGACGTCAACATAATCTAAAGATATTAGAACATTTTTAAATATTCTTTGAAGTCTAATCATTATTATTATTTTTAAATATCAATTTATGACGAAAAACACTATAGTCTAGGCATCTCGAACGAAAAAAGTCTTTTTACCGTATTAAGTAGGTAATTCGTGATTTTTGATAAAACGGTTTAGGAAGGGGTCCTGATTAAAATTCAAAATTTTCTAGAAATAGCCGTGTGCAACGGACATATTTTTAAAAATGTTTAAAAATATCGTGTTTGCATAGACTGATCCGCACCATTCAATTTTAGAGCAAAATTTTCAACGCCAAAATTAAACTAGAGCCTTCTAAAGAACCCGGATTTTTTGGGGAAAAGATGCGAAAAACCCCAATTCTGAGGTTTGTAGCTGTCCTTTAAAACCTGTTAATTTTACAACAAAAATGTCAAAAGTTCAATTAAAGTAGACGCGATTTCTAGTTATTCTAAAAAATGCAATGACCGAGCCCCAATAGGTCATAAGTTATCGTCTTACAAAGTTGAACACTTTTTAACTATTTATCAGGGCAAATTACTCATGTTCAGTTTTCTCAAAATACTTCGCTTCTCGGTGAAGCTGCGTAAGTGGTGAAAAAAAATATGTAGGGTAGAACATTGTGCGTACATCTTTAAAAAAAATCTTCTATTCTTCATAGATAAAGAGTTATAACTCTTAAAAAAAAACATAATTCTTTTGCTGTTTTGAACTATTTGTAACCTAAAAATCTTGTTTGAAAACTGCTCGTTTCGTAAATATCCTACAGAAAAATGGTACGAAACCCAATTATAAGGGACTAAATTCTGTATAAACTAAAAAAAGTTAAATGTTTTACCTCACATAGGTCACGAGTTATGACCATGAAACTTTGACCCTTTCCATTCGGAAGGCTTTGTATGCCCTGGAAATCAATTCCAACGGCATCAGTCGGTAATGTTGTACACGAATATACGAAACCTGGCGGCCACTAGGCGAGGCTCTAGAGATTTCGTATTTTCGTGTACAACGTTACCGGCTGATGCCGTTGCAATTGATTG
>NC_046661.1:104600335-104606081 GCF_010883055.1 Belonocnema kinseyi | reverse complement strand
TTTTACTTACAAAAAAAGTTCTTAGGTTCAAAAAAAACATTCAGTGAACTGAAAAACTGTGGTCGGTAATATAGGTATTTAGCTGTGTCACATGCCCTTAATACCATTTTTCTAAATAATAAGTAAGCGATGTAAATCCAGTTAATTATTTTTTTTATTTAATTTCGATATCAGATATGTTGCAAGTGATTTTCACAAAGTAAATACATTAAATATGCACATCGTTGATAGAGTGAAGCGTATTATTTAAACAATTCTTGAAAAAGTTATTGTTTTTAACAAAAAAGGAGTTAAAGTAAACTTTTAATGAACTAAAAATGCACGTATGCCACCAAAATTCTCAAATACGGTCACCGTACATTTTCCAGTACATACAGAGCCTTCCTTATGGAAAGGCTCAAAGTTTCATGGTCATAACTCATGACCTATATGAAGTAAAACATTTTATTTTTTTTGTTTTACGCAGAATTCAGTCCTCTCCAATTTGGTTTCTTAACGTTTTTCTATATGATATATACGAAATGAGTAGTTTTGAAAAAACTGTTTGGGCTACAAATAGCTTAAAATAGCTAAAGAGTTATATTTTTTTGAAGAGCCATAACTCTTGATCTATGAAGACTTAAAGATTTTTTTTTTAGATTTACGCACAATTTCCTGCCCAACAACTTTTTTTTCTTGCTTTAAAAAAAAGTTTAATTTTGGTGCTAAACGCTTTGCTCTAAAATCGAATGGGCCAGGTCAGTTTGCGCAACCATGATTTTTAGAACTTTTTTTAAAATAACTCCAGGACGCACGGGTGTCATTTCTAGAAAACTTGGAATTTTAATCAGGCTCCCTTAATTAACCGTTTTAGCAAAAAACGCGCATTACCCACTTAATACGGTGTAAAATTAGCAGATTCCTGGACTACTATAATAATCACAAATTTTGAAAAGGTTCTTAATATTGTTCAAATTATGATTTTTGTTTTAAAATACCAATGTTTCCTTTAAAACAATAGCGCAACCTAAAATTGTTCAAATTTGTGAATCTTCTTTGGAATTTAATTTTTTTATTCAAAATACCAATTCCAGACAAAAAATACTAACATAATCCAAAATTATAAAAAGATTTTTAATATTATTCACATTGTAATAATTTTTATTTTAAAGTATGAATTTTTGTTGTAAGACGCTAACGTACTGATTTTAGGTTTAAAATGACAATTATTGGTTTAAAATGCTAATATATTTAATATTAAACTATTATTGTGTTTCAGTGAAACGCAATATATCATGATTCTAAATTTTAAGCGATTTCCGTTTTTTTTCAAAACTAAAAATTCTTTCATTTGAAGTAATCAACATTGGATCGAAAATTAAAGCCAAGAAATTAGAACTTTTTTAAAATTTTAAATTCATTTTCAAAAACTTTCAGAACTTTTGAATGTCTTTTTAAATGATTCCAATTTTCCCTACAATTTTTTTTAAATCCTGCGAAATAAAAAACAATAGCATCAAAATCTTCCAAATTCTGGTTTGACTTATATTGATATTTTTTTTAATCTTTTAAAAATGTTTAAATTATTTTTTAATATTTACAAAACTTGTAAATATCTTTTGAAATTACTTAATTTCGTTCCAAATTAGTCCATTGTTTAATTGTTATTTATAAATCGAATTTGGGCTCTTTCTGTTGCAAATAAAAAATTTGTAAATGAAGAATTCAAAGTGTAACGTTTCAAACTTTAAATTTAAATGTCTGAAATTTTAACGATTTAAGGTTTTGTATTTGAAACAAGTCTGGAACAATCATTAAATAGGATTTTAAATTAAATGAAAGCGTATCATTATGAATCTATTAATTTAAACTTATTTAAAAATTGAAAATAGTTTATAAAGTTTCAATAGGACTTCTAAATTTGTTTAATTACTGTGGGCTTTAAATTAAAATAGTTTAATTTTTAATGCTAAAATTTGTAAATTATTTAATTTGGAAAAGATTCAGAATCGCCTTGTAAAATCAATTATTGTTCAATTTTTAATTCTCAAATTAGAGATTAATTTTTTAAATAATTAATTAATGTATATTTACAATTGATGAACTTGAAACATTTTTTCTTTAAATTCAATCTCTTTTTCAAATTTAAAAATTTTTCAAATCTAAAATATACGCTTAAGAATGAAGATCTAAATGGAAAATTTTAATCGTAAAAGATTTTCAAATTACGCATTATTAACTAAATGATTTCATAATTAAAATTAATAACAATTAAACTTAAAAAATGTTAAAAGTGAAAATTTTGAATTGTATTTTTAATCGCATTATATCATGTGCTACTAAATTTGTAACATTTCAAGTGATAGGATAGAATTTATTCTCAAAACTTGAAAAATTACTCGTAAAAAATAAATTCACAGTCATTTCCCGGTCCAGTGGCCACCCTAAAAAATGTATACATTCTTCAGTAATCACGGTGGCCGCTGGGCCGCGAAACCAAAAAATATCGAATAATATAAATGCAATTTTAAAGAATTTAAAAATGACATCCGAAGGCCCTAGTAGTTGAACACATGTAATCGCCTGATTGAAACTTAATAAACTACTTGCCATTTTTTAATAATTTCAAAAACCAGATTCATAATTAAACGCTTTTATTCAATTTAAACTCGTATTCAAATATTGTTTAAGTGTAAAATATTCCTTTTTTACACAGTCGGTTATAAATTTTTGACTAAAACGAAAAGAAAAATTTTGAAATATTTAGCAATATTTGACTAATCATTTTAAATGAGCTATTGTAAATCAAATATTTAAAATGACACAATTTGAACCTGACTTGTTTGAAAGAGAAAACCTTGATTTTTTGAAATTTCAGGGAGCTAAATTTAAACTTTAAAAATTACAATTTTACATGTTTCCTTTATAAACATTTTTTATCTGTAAGCCAAAGTGATGACTTTTCATGCAAAAATTAAAATTAAAATTGAACAATCATTAATTTTAAATGACTTAAAATAAAATTCATTTCCCATCTAATTTAAAATGTGTTCAGTTTAAAACTTTTTTTTTAATCGTTCAATTTTAACCTAAATCACATAATTTTGAAAAATGTATTAATTCATTATTCAATTTAGAGCATTGAAAATGATACCGTGAATTTATATTTTTTAATCGGAAATTAAACATTTTAATTTTGCAGTTTAACAGCATTTAGTTTAAAAAGTGTTGAAGCGAAATTTGTTAAAAGCTTCTATTTTACATGGGTAAATTACTAAGTTTTTGAATCGACCATTTTTTAAGCTTCAGTCTAAAAAGCTTAAAATGAAAAAAGTTTTACTCTGAATGCTTCAATTTACAGGTTAGTTTTTATCACTTTAAACGAAAAAATTTTCAGCCTTGAGATTTCAAATTTTTTAACTTCAATGACTGTAAAAAAGGTTTGCGAACCGGGAAAAAATCAGGAAATGACCGGGAACTTTTCTACTCTATTAAAACATCCACCCTGATAATGTCTTGAAATTTAAATGATTTATATTGTAAACAAAGGGAGAAAATGAGGGAAAAATTAATAGATAATAAACTGCAATTGGTCTAAGCGTCTGTCAATTTTTGCCAAATTGAACTTGATGACTTTAAATTTGTTTTTCTCTATCTAGAGTTTATCCTAAACAAATTCAAGATCAATTTGTTGACCTACAGTAACTAAGGTGATATTCCAGTCTAAAAAAACGTGGGCGGATCTGTTCCGTGCCAATATGATTTTAGTTAAAATTTAACAGAAGAAATTTCTATCATTATTACTTTTTTACTGTAAATAAATATATTTGTAACTTTTTAAAATTCAACAAGACAGCCGGTAAGATTTTCAAAAAATATTGAAGTAGTTTTTTTAAATTTAAGATGAAGGATAAAAAAATGAATTTCAGTAAATAATTTTTTAATTTCCGAGTGAATCATTTCAAATAGCAAGCCTTTCTGAATGGACAATTACTAACTAAAATACTTATAAAATATCGAATAATTAAAAATGCTACAAGATTCGAATGTAACTAAACTTGCATATTTGAGAAACTCTTAAAGTGTTAATGCTTAGGATTATAATAAATTTTTTACCTATTTTTGAATGCTTCAAGTAGTCAATTTTTTAATTTTTCAAGCTTCATATTGCAAATACAAATTCTTACAATTCTAAGCTTTTTAATCTTAGATCATGTTTAATTTAACAAAGAAGATATATGAAAAATACCAACTTGAAACTGTTGTAGTGAATTAGATGATTCTTAAAAACTGAAAAACTTCGATTCAAGTTATATAAAGTTGCGTTATTGAAAAAGAATTTAAAATTATGAAATAATTTATTCACGTAATTTGAAATCATGTAGGCTTACAATGAAAGAATGTTTGATTAGAAATCTTCGAGAAGAATAATTTTAAATATGAGTTCTTCAAATTATAGGCCTTCTAACTGAATACCTAAAATTGCAAACCTTGAGAAATCGTGGATCTTAAATAACAAGCCTTTTAGAATGAATAATTACAAAATTGAAAACATTTCCAAATGTCTAAATAAAATTGGTATAATTTACAATTTATAAAACCTATTAAATAATTTAACAACTAAAGGAATTCCAAGTTTTGCCAAAAGTTGAAAAATTTTAATCTGAAAGCGTTTCATATTGAGTCGTTCCTAGATTTGAATTTAAAGATAAAAAAACATTTATAACCTATTAACAATCAAATAATGTTAAAAATCAAGAAATTTATGAAATTTTGAAGTATTTAAAGACGAATTTAAAATCGAAACAGATTGCAAAATTTAGAATTGTGTTTTAAAATGTTCTGATTGCAAATTTATTTTGCCTTTACAGACCATACAAAATAATATCTTGTATTTCTCAGTGATTAATTTCTCCAATGGATATATCGAATGCTACAAATGTCCAATAGAAGCAACAAAAACTCAAGAATACATAGACTGTCCATCTTTTGATAGAAGTCCCATATTTAAAGTTCAATGCTTCACGTCGACTTTTTGCGAAAAGAAAATAACGCACCTCACAATAACAAATGGAAGTAAGTATTTTTAAAATTAATTGAATAATTAAGCTCCTGAATCTAAGTGCATAAAATTTGGATAATATTATATACCAACCAATTTCATATGAAATCGGGCATTCTGAACCTGATGATGACGTCACTTTCGAGACATTGCTAAACTATTCCTTCTTATACAAAACTTACTTATTTACAAAATAAAAAGCATTTTTTAAAATATCAATTATTTTTTTATATTGTAATGACATAATTATGGTGAAAAATTAAAATCCCGAATGTTGAAAAATACCGAAATTGTAATTAATAAACTAGAAAATTTCCAAAAGTAAAATTACCGGAATGAAACTATCGAAAATATTTAGTGACGAAATTGGAATGTTCCAAAAGTAAAAGGTAACGAAATGATAAAAAATCAAAAATTTCCGAAGCGTTGAAACCAGAAGTTTAAAAATTCCGAAATTAGTAAATTCAAGAAATTTTTAACTCCCAACATTTTAAATTCCCCACAAAAAAAATATATATAAATGTAATATTTTTTATCTGTTCAAACAATATTTTATTTTATATCGTGTATATCGTATACTGCATTATTTAAATTAAAATGGGCCCTTCAAAATCTTAAACAATGCACGCATATATGTCAAATAAAACATTATTTCAACCGATAAAAATGTTAAATATAATTTTTTTCGTAGCAGTTGGGGAGGGG
>NC_046661.1:104594936-104600325 GCF_010883055.1 Belonocnema kinseyi | reverse complement strand
TTTACGAATTTCGAATATTTAAAATTTTTACAATTCCGGTTGTAAGATTTCAGTAATTATTTAATTTCGGGAATTTAATAATTGCGTCGATTGGGCATTCCTAATTTTTCCTAGTTTCGTTAACATTTCGAAATATCTACATTTTTTTATACCCATGTATTTTTGGTAGTTTATATGTTTTGTTAACATTGAATATAAATATTACGAGTAGATTTTAGGCTCTATTCCCTTTTCATTTCTATCTGTACCGAAATTAAGGTTCCCATAGACACGGCCTTTTTTGGTTGAAAATTAATTTTTAAATTGAAAATGTAACTTTTCTATTTTTGCTTAAAAATTCACTGATCTGTTAGAAAATATTTTTTCTGTTAAAAATTATATTTCTAAGTTGAAAACTCAACTGTTTTGTTGAAAATTTTTTTTCTTTTTTTTTGGCTTTAAAATTTAATATTTTGGATCACATTTTTTTTTCTTTGTGGACTGAAAAATTTTTCTTGGTTTGAAAATTCCTCTTTTTGATTTGAAAAATGATATGTTATAAATTTTCAACAACAAAGAATCTTCAATCAGTGATAAATTTTCAACTAAAATGATGGAATATTCAAATGGAATAGTTACAATTTCAGTAAAAAAATTAATTTTCAATCATAAGAAAAAAAAAACAATTTTCAACAAAATAGTTCAAGTTTCAACTGGAATAGATAATTTTCTACCTAGAAAAATGTACACTTGAGCCTCAAAAAATGTCATAACATCACCAGGATCAGTTCTTCCGATTTCATATGAAATTGATCTACTGTCGAATAAAAGCTAAATAATTGTTGTAAAGAAATTTTTTTAATTGGAATTAGGATCGATGATAGTTATTTTTGTTGTGCAATTAATTTTTAAGTAATATTTATATATTTTTCAAAAATAAAAATTAGATTTTTTATGTTTCGTCTTTGACTGACTCATCCGACTCGTCAATAAAGTCTAAATGAACTAAATTCATTATAATATATATATTTTCGACAACAAAAAACTTTTTTCTAAATTTATAAAATTTTGCAGTTAATTTAATGCATCTCAACCACGGATAGAGGTTGAAACTTGATTAATTTTATTTTTACAAACACATACAAATTTCATTTAATAATTTTGTTCTGGCCACGGATAGGGGCCAAAGCTTGAGTAATAAATCAACAGTTATAAAGCAGATAACTAATTTGTATCAATATTTATGAAACAAATAATGCATTTTTAAACACTTATACTCAGTAGGTTTCATTCCATCTCCTTTACTTTTTATCGACCCTAATGCCAATTGAAAAATCTTCTTTACAGTCATGATACTTGGGTCAATTAATGACGATATCTTTCGAGAAAAAAAAATCAAAGATGTAATTTACTTAAATATTTTTTGTTTTGCAGCAACAATAACAAGAGTCGTTCATCGTGGCTGTGCTCCACAAAATGAGCAACAACATCATCTTCGCGATAGAGAATGGGTGATTAGAGACAATATAAAAAGATATATTTATGAGCCAGGTTGTTCCAAAGGCATAGATAAAAATTCGCCAACCGGTCCAGCAACCTACTGTCGCTGCACAACTCACTACTGCAATGGAGTGTCGCCAAAAGATATTGTACAATCACTGCATATAAGTCTCGTGGCTATATTTATTTTATATTTATTATGAAAAAATTAGGAGTTTTTAGATAGGGAAAACCTTTATCGAATGCATCGGTACGTGCAGGGTAAATGATAAAATGAAAAGAGATCTACAGATAAGCAACTATAATTAAATTAACGTCTCAATATTGATTGGTACTAGTCTTCTACTTTTAGTATGTCTCAAAGACATACTAAATATTCAAATTGATAGAATTATAAATCAGAATCTAGCAATGGTACACATTCACAGAGTATCTCTTCAGTTCTGCAACAATTTAGCAATATAGCATAATACTCCAAAGCTGGTCTTAAATACTTAAACCATAATTTAAATAACATTCTTAAAGATATTTTTCAACGACAAAAACCCAAGCTGTGAATAATTTAGTTGTAACAATTTATAAGAATCTCCTTTTTTAAACTAAGCCAAAAAGTTGTGATAACGTCTAGATTAGTTAACAGATTTGTTAAGTAGTCTGAGATAGATATGACAAAATAATAAAAAATACGATATTTAAATGTTACGTAAAGTATTTGACTCTATTTTCGGGGTTGCTGCAAGACCTGGAAAGCTGGGGAAATCAGGGAATTTCGAAAAACTTCAGGAAAAGTCATGGAATTTGGGAAAAATGAGCGGATTTTTGTATTCATAACTACTTCAAAGTCTAACCAAGTCATCCTTTGAAATGTTAAGTTCGTTAAGCAGATATTTCCAACAAAAATTACAAAATTTAGAACATTTTTAAAATTAAAATTTGTTTTCTTTGAATTTGATAAATTTTAGTCAAAGTTTCTTATAGATGGATAGAAGACTTGCAAATTATCGAAATAAATTTTCAATTTCGATGAAAATTAGAAAAGTTATCTACTTTTAAAAATTTTGAAAAAGTTCTCAAAAAATAGAAAAAATATTTTTCTGATTACGGAATTTCATTTAAATTTTTCACTAGATAGCGATTATATTTCAAAACTATCTCAGTTTAATTTTTCGAGTTTTAATTTTTTTCTTCAAATTTTCTGGTACACGGCAAAAAGACTTGCAAATTATGCTAATGACATTTTTAATTTCGATAAAAATTTAAAAATTTACATGTTTTCAACATTTGAAAGTTTTCAAAGAAAGGAACACAATTTATTTTTAATAGGTTAAGAAATATCAATCCAAATTTCTACTAGATATAAAATATATGTATTTCGAAATTATGCTCATGAAATTTGTTAATTAGACCAAAATTCAAAAAGTTGGATGATTTTTAAAAATATGAAATTTTCGTTTTCAAGAGATGCGTAAGTTTAGAGCGTTTTTTTAAGTATATTTGAATAAGATTTACAAATTATCTCGATGAAGTTTTACAATTGAGCTGCAGTGAGAGAAAAAGCACATTTTTTGGACTAAAATCGACTGACAGTGCAATTCTTAACGGATTTTGATTTTGATTTTTTATAATAGACCATCAGGCTTCCAGGTATAACATTAAATGTTGAAATTTTTATTTTTACTTAACGGAAATTTGTTATTTAACAACAAACTTACAACTTTTTGTAGCTAAACTTTTCCATGATACCATTTCTTCTAAGACTTTGAAATTCATTAAAAAAAGGTTATAAATCAATGTAAAAACTAACAAGAAATAATTTATTAGTGGGTTAGAGTAACAAACAATTTTTTTAAATAATGTTATAAACAAATTAATTAACAAAAGTCATTTTTTTTGTGATTTGCAATGATTAGCTAATTTTGACCCATAGTTTTTGTATAAAGTATCTCAGATAATGATGTGCACTTACACTAAGTTAAGAATAGCGAATGATTGCCAATTATTTAAACAGTTTTTATAAACAAATGCACATTTTGACCATTTTTTGATGAAAAGGCTTGATTCTTTTTGCGGAATCAACTTAAAATGTTTTTTTTCTAAGACTCCTTACTATGATATTTTTCATAGTGATCAAAAAATGTTAATTATTTATACAATTTCTATAAACAAAATGCGCATTTTGACCATTTTTTTTCATTAATAGGCTTGATTTTTTTGCGAAATTAATTCGAAACATGAAACCTAAACTATGAAAAACATGATAGCATGGAGTCTTAGGCAAAACATTTTAAGTTGATTCCGCAAAAGATCAAGCCTTTTCATCATAAAATGGTCAAAATGTGCATTTGTTTTTAAAAATAGTTTAAATAATTAACATTTTTGGTCACTGTGAAAAATATGATCGCCAATAGTATTAGGCTAAACATTTGAAGTTGATTCCGCAAAAAAAAATCAAGCCGTTTCATCAAAAAAATTGTCAAAATGTGAATTTGCTAATAAAAATTATTTAAATAATTGGCAATCATTAGCTATTCTTAACTGATTTTAAGCGCACATCATTATCAGAGATACTTTATACAAAAGTTATGGGTTAAAATTAGCTAATCATTGCAAATCACAAAAAAGTAACTTTTGTTAATTAAATTGTTTATAGCATTATTAATTTTTTTTGTTACTCTAACCCACTAATAAATTATTTCTAGTTAGAATTTACATTGATTTATAACCTTTTTTAATGAATTTCAAAGTCTTAGAAGAAATGGTATCATGGAAAAGTTTAGCAACAAAAAGTTGTAAGTTTGTTGTTAAATAACAAATTTCAGTTAAGTAAAAATAAAAATTGCACAGTTTAATGTTATACCTGGAAGCCTGATGGTCGATTATAAAAAAGAAAAATCAAAATCCGTTAAGTATTGCACTGTCAGTCGATTTTTGTCCAAAAAATGTGTTTTTTCCCCACTGTGTGCCGGGTGCCAGAATCAGCTCGGCGCTCGAACAAGCGTAAAAGTATTTTGTCCGAGTGTCAAAAAAAGAACATTCTCATAATCGAAAAATCAATTTTTTGAAATGTAGAATTGTAGAGAATAATAAAATTAAACTTTTTCATATTAGAATATTTTTTGTCAAATGTTTATTTTTAATAATAAAAGCGAAATATCGAATAAAAGTTTCTCTCTGTTTGAATTAAGTTTTAAAACTTAAATCTTTCTAACTCGGATAAATATTATTGAAATGAGTTAATATTTATAGGACTTATTCAAAATACTAGCGCTGCCTAAGAATTCACGGAACAATTAAAAATCGCTGATTGTTTATTAATATTTAATTGCAAAACGAGATAAGTCGATAATTGAGTGGCCAGAAACGAAAAGGGTCCGAACGCTCGAAAACGCGAAAAAGTATTGTCCGAACGTCTTGTTATATTAAAATTTCGAAATTCAAAAAATGAAATTTATGAAAATATTTTCTTGTAGAGAATGACAAGATGAAACTTTTTTTCCTTTAGAGTTTTTCAATCCGATTTATATTTTCGATAATAAAAGGGAAAAAGTGATTAGAAAATGTTGCCAAATTTAATTATTTTTTTAAACATAAATCGTCTCAACTCAAACAAATATTATCGAAACTTTCTGAAATTTGGTATACACATGCATTATACCCTAGCGATTCCTAAGATGTGGATAATTAAGTTAAAAACGCTAAGTGTTTGATAATAATTAATTGCAAATGGAGACCTGATGGTAAGCACGTTTTCTTAGCTTCAACGAAGAAAAGTATCGAGTGAACTTCGAAGTTGAAACAACTTACAGTCAGACATTTGTTCCTTAATATTGGAAGAAGATTTCCTGAAATTTTTAGGTCAATTCATTGAAAATTGAGGGAAATATCCATTTTGTAAGAAAACAGGCGACGC
>NC_046661.1:104593322-104594836 GCF_010883055.1 Belonocnema kinseyi | reverse complement strand
AAAAACTCTAAAGAAAAAAAAGTTCCATCTTGTCATTCTCTACAAGAAAATATTTTTATAAATTTCATTTTTTGAATTTCGAAATTTTTATATCACAAGACGGTTGGACAAAACTTTTTCGCGTTTTCGAGCGCTCGGACCCTTTTCGTTTCTGGCCACTCAATTGTGTTTTCTTGGTTTCACCGGTCAAATGAATCTAGGTAACTTCGAGTTTCAAACAACTTTCAGTGAGTGATTGCTTCAAGAATTTTGAATGAAGTTTTTTGGAAAACCTCACATCTATTCGCTAGAAATTTAGTGAGATATTCATATTTTGAAAAAGTACTCGTCGTCCGACCGCGCTGTTAGCTAATGCGTCGCGAGGACTGTTCTGTCAGGCAGCATTTTCGAAGTTCAGTTTGGATTTTTTGTTAATATTTGGAAAGAAGGTAGGTGAGAAATTAGTACATTATAATATACGCGTAATGAAGCAAACAGTTTTTTTTCCAGGCTATTGCGAATGACTCTGTTATCCTAAAAACTGCCAAAACATTGAATTTTGTTTTAAAATAGAAAAGATCATTGCAGTCTTCACTACGAAAGTGTTCACTTCGTACAATAGTATTATATGCCTTTAAAGTAATAATTAAAATTAAAATTAAATTTTTTAATTTAATTTTCACATTTTTGTAATGGAAAATGATTTGGAGGGTCCTTCCCAGGGGAGAAATATGAATGAAATATGAATGAATATCTCAGTAAATTTCTAACGAATCGATATGAGATTTTCCAAAAAACTTTATTCAAAATTCTTGAACTAATCATTCACTGAAAGTTGTTTGAAAAACAATTATCGACTTACCTCATTTTGCAATTAAATATTATTAAACAATAAGCGATTTTTAACTTTTCCATGAATTCTTAGGCATCCCTATAGCATTTTGAATTAGTCCTATAAATTTGAACTCATTTTAATAATATGCAGCCGAGTTAGAACGAATTACGTTTTAAAACTTAATTAAATCAGAGAGAAAATTTTATTCGACATTTCGATTTTATTATTAAAAACAAACGTTAGACAACAAAAATTCTAATCGGAAAAAGCCATATGTGCTTTGAGAACCTTCTTTAAAAACAAATGGAAAAAAATTCAGTTCCAATTTATGGCTGTAACTCCTCAGAAATTTAAACCACAGTTTTCGATGTACGAGGGTAGTTCAATAAGTCCTTAGAATGACCAACAGATGGCGCGCGAATCGCTCCAAATCATCTGGTTTCAGTCAGCACCACTCCCGACTAGATATATGGTGCAGTCACAGTCCACATCTTCTGAGTTTACGTGTTTTTATAACCAATTGAAAAAAAAAATTGTTCGTTAAGAAAAATGAAAAAAACGAGTTCAGAGCGGTAATCAAACATTTTAATTTAAAGGCTTTAACTCCATATGAGATAAAAAATGAATTGGACTCAGTTCATGGCACATCTGCCCCTGCCTCAGCAACGGTTTATAACTGGGTAAATGAATTTAAGCGTGG